>NW_028301558.1:5557500-5612500 GCF_042242905.1 Orbicella faveolata | reverse complement strand
CAATAATTATATTACCATACACCTAAACATAAGAAAATACCAAATTTGAACCACAACATAGGCACTTTCCCCAAAGTCCCAGCTTACCAAGCGCTCCATACAAATCAAAGGAAAAAGAATTCACAATAACAAACCTTGCATTGCATCCCTCCTTTATCTTGGGTCCAAGTTTTCCAATCACTTCATGTCTCAGAAAGTAAAGCAGTTTGACACGCAAGAGAATCCTGTCAGAGAAAAAAAAAATTTGTAAATGTGAGGCAAAGTTAAACGTGGCATTGACATAAGCTCCATGCACTGCATGATTGCAGTAACTGCGGTGACATCTCTTAGAAAAACATCAATTGAAAGGTTTCTCCAATTGAGAAAATTAAACTAATTCCAATTCTAAATCTCAGTAGAAAGGAAAGGTACATGCAATCTTACTTGTTGCAGTGGTGTTGTAAATGCTTCTTGTACCCTTCATCTAATATAAGAGTCTCTGGATCACATGTTCGCCACTCACTACTGACTTCAAGAAGAGCAATGGCACTCTTGTTCTTGTTTGTAGTCTTGCCCTTCTTGTTTCTTGTCTTGGTCTTGCCTGTTGCTGGTAAAGGAGTGTAAGTGGCATCTCTTTCCTCACTGGGTAGTCTTTCTCTGGTGGCAGAAGCCTTGATGAGATCTCGAATAAAACCCTTTACTTTCTCATCCCCTTTGTAGTGGTGGAGACAATAGACCAGTATGGTGCGGGAAATTGCTTCAACATCTCTTTCTGAGACCTTGGTCTTGAATCTTCCAGAAGCAATCACATCTTTCCACTGTCCCCAGCTAAATCGATAAACAATAGATATTAAACAATTATACGGGATAAAGCAAATATTCTTAACATCTGTTAACTAACACAAAGAATAAAAGCAGTTTTTAGCTAAAAAAGAGCAAAGAATATTGTAATCAATGGATGTCAACAATAGTTATGTTGATAAAATGCCAGATATTGATCTAATTTACACAGCTCGTTTATTCATAATGCTAACATAATAAGTCTGGTGTGGTTTAAATTTCACATAGATTTGAACTTTTGAAACCATTGTGTTTTCTATTTTACTTGGTTGGGTACGAAACATCTATAGGTACATCAAACAGCTTACCCATAAATGAGCAGGTTCTTTTCCACTCGGAAACATTCCACTCTGGTCCAAGATGATCTCCGTGGCAAAGGTGCTTCATCATCTTCTTCAAGGTCCAAGTCTGACAGTTCAAAATCCCCATCCTCATTGCCATATCTCTTAGTTTGTTTCCTTTGTCGTGGGGCATCAATGATGCGATTATCCTGAAAAACATGTTATTTGATTACTTTCTCCCTCAAAAAGTTTGAAAGTCACTTACAAACCAATACATCATAATTGCAATGTTTATAGCATTGTTTAGGAACTAACCCATTTGAGGTGGAAGAAACTGTCCAAAAGATAGGGCATATTTTTAACTGTACCAAAACTTCAAGATACATTTAGTATGTGACTGAGCAATTTAAGTTCAGCAGCACACATTTTATTCCAGATATGGGCCAGGTTGTTTGAAAGTCTGTTAACTGTAACCCAGGATTAAAAGCTGACTGAAGTATTTATTTTCTTTTATGAAAATACTTTCCACTGCTTATGTTTAGTGTAGTTTGAGATTATTCAAACTCAAAACTGAAGGACAAACAATATACATAGAGAACATCTCACTCAAAAGTTATGAAACTGTAATCACAATTCCCGCTAATCTTGGGTTAGCTTAATTGGGCTTTGAACAACCCAGCACTGTGGTCTAGATAATAGAAAGAAAGCAAAAGATCTAACTTCAAGGGGGGGGGGGGGGGGGGGCGAAAGTGTTTTACTTCCACAATACCTGTCTTGACCCTCATATGACTCATATTCTTGGGGCAACCTGTAATTAACCCATTAATATATGGGCAGGCCTTAAACTTCAGCTGTATGGCCTACCTTGTTCATGAGATCAACATCCAATTCAGCTTTTTTGGCCCATTTCTGCCAGAAGTCAGGGTCATCAATATCAATTTCCTCTTCACCTTTGGATGACACAAAGCTTGCCTACAAGAACCCAAAAAGGACAGAAGGTTATAATTAAATCCACCACAAGCAAGTACTGTAGGGACTGAAGGCAAGGAAGCCTAACACCCTGATATGGGCACACCACTTGATAGGGGCACCAGTTACAATGGACAGGGTACCAACCAAGGGACTCTGATAGGTAACTGAAAACAAATCACTGACAGAAACATCTTCAGTCCTTCATTTAATTCCATATTACACAAACCGTTTGCTTGGACATAAATCATTACCACAAGTTAAATAATGATCAAACACTTTTAACACCTTCGCAAAAGTTGATCCCTTGCCCTGAGACTCCAGTACGACGACCTGTGTGCGACGCTCAAGAATCTGATCAATGTCTTCTTCACAAAATCTGCTGAGGCAAAGGTATAAGAGGTTACAATGTTACAGATAATATACTAAGAAACCACATACATTACAATATGAGAAGACACTTACTTTGAACTGTCATCATTTTCTTCTTCCATGATCGCACCATAGGCACCCTTTCTTAGCAAGTCTTCAATCTCTCTCTTGGACAGTGATTGCTGGAGAGCATAAGGTAATCAATAAGTTTACTCTAATTGACCACTCTTGAATTAACATACAACAAAATTTTCATAGATCAATTTTCACACCAAATCATCATCATAGAAACAGTTTATTACACCAAGTTCCAAGGTCAGCATTACAGTTCACAGTTGTCCACACGGACAGAAATAAGTGTAACTGACTTTGCTGTTGCTCCTAATAGTTTGATAGTAGTTTACTTTGATTGGGTGAAACAGTTTAAACAAGGTTTTCTTGGAAAACAACAACAACAAAAAACTACAGTGTGCAGCAGACGCAAAACCATAAAATCATTTAAAATTATCTTTGATGAGTTATTCAAAATAAATTATTGAAAGCTACCCTTCTTGTAAGTTCTTACATTGTTACTTGCATTCTCCTTGGTATTCATGGATTGCAGCACAGCCTTGTCCAAGCCTAGCTTCATGCTTGCCCTGTCAAACATTTCACGCTCATAAGAATTCCTAGTGATGAGCCTGTACACCTTGACAGACCGGCTCTGTCCAATTCGATGACACCTTGCCTGAGCTTGAATGTCATTCTGAGGATTCCAGTCTGAATCGAAAATGATAACAGTGTCTGCAGCTGTCAAATTAATTCCTAACCCTCCAGCTCGTGTGCACAACAAGAAGACGAAGCGATCTGAGTCGGGTTTGCTGAACCTGTCAATAGCTGCCTGTCGGAGATTTCCTCTGACACGTCCATCTATCCTCTCATATGGATATCTCATGTGAACAAGGTAGTCTTCCAGAATGTCAAGACAACGAACCATTTGTGAGAAAATAAGGACTTTGTGTCCACTGGATTTCAGTTTGGGTAAAAGTTTGTGAATAAGGACAAGCTTTCCTGAGGCTTCAATCATGATGTTAGCGTGTTTGGCTGTCTTTTCAACCAGTGACAAGTTATGCTCTGAAAGCACTTTGTCCTCAGCACCATTGATCAAGAAAGGATGATTACAGCATTTGCGGAGTTCCATCATGGTGTTCATCAAATTTGGTACATTTGCACTGGATGACACTCCCTTACTTAGGAAGGCAAAGTTTCTTTCCAGGATGGCTCTGTACAGCTTTTTCTGGATGGTGGTAAGTTCAACCTAATAGGAAAGTTTTAAAATAAGAGTATTACTAAGACAGGCCTTGGCCATAAGCTAAAACTGCAATAGACCAAGACAAGAATTAGAAACCCACCTCTATGATGGTTTCTTCTTTGGGAGCAATGTTTTTCTCAACATCTTCCTTAAGTCGTCTCAACATCATTGGTTTCAAAAGCTAGTCAGAAAAACAAGCAAACAAAAATATATTAGTGAACACAAATACATCAAAAAAAATTGCAAGCGCAGCAGCTGTTGCCTTTCTGGTAGGCTGATGTGTTTGGAAAACAAACAGATAGATATCTGAAATTTTCATCACTTTATGATATAGTTCACTCCTCTAAAACACTCATTGGTTAAACATGGCATCCTCTTGTAGATCATTGTCCAAATATGATTAAAATATGATTACAACTGATTGGACTTCATATCAAAAGAAAAAACAACTTTCCTTATTCTCAAAATCATGCACTTTCTTACTTTTTTGAACTGATCATAGAACAGAAGGACAAAAATAAATTAAGAAGTCAAATGATTCTCAAAGTTCAAATGAAAATGGGTTATAAAATAAGTCTTACATTATCAACACACCTGTTTCAGTTTCTCGACTTGAGCCTCCGTCTTCAGGTCACCAAACTCCATAAGGAAAGCCACTTGAGAGGGAAACTGAGCTGGTTCTAGGAAATTCAGAAGACTGAACAGCTCATCTACATTGTTCTGCAGTGGGGTTCCTGTCAACAGTATTCGATGTTCCTTAAAATAAAATATCAGTATTTTAGTTGTGCTACTGAATGCCTACATTACTTTTTCAAGCAGGACACATTATTCTTTACAAAAGAATGTCTACATCGTACAATATTGTCACACAGGCATCAAGCTTCCACTTCAAACAATTAAATTTTACATGAACAAAGATGGTACAATTTTAAGAAAACATTAAAAATAGCTGTGACTGTTATGCTGGTATTTTCCATTAGAACTAGTTTCTAGCCAACTGGTAAACTAGATGGTCATTTCACAAGCTAAATCTGTTATTAAATCAGAGACAAAAGAAGTCATCATTTAGTATACCATGCTCAGGTTGTTGAGGCCCTCCAGTAGTTTGCAGTTGCGATTCTTTAAGCGATGAGCCTCATCAATTACCACACATCTCCAGGGCACTGCACTCAATTGCATGTTGTCAGCTAGTTTGAGAGATAACAGAGCAAAACCATCTTGTCATTTTAATGTAACTTTTAACAGATTTCTCAAGTAACTTCACCTGAACTATCTAAAATCAAACCATCTGACTTTTGCAGAAGGTACATCTACATGTAAGCACAATGCAAGCCATATAATTGTGATCAATCTTTACACATCAATGTTTATGTAACAGATGTTTTTACCTATGATTATTTCATATGTTGTAATCATTGCTTCAAACTTAAACAATCCAGAATAGGGTTGGCCCTAGGAAACAGAAACAAATAGCAAATTATCCTCTTCACTCAAGCCAGCAATTCTATTAGCACGCAAAATTAAGAATGTTCACAAAGTTAGTTTCCCAAAGAAAAGCTGAATAAAGGTAATCTTCCAAAATGCATATTGACTGAGATACAGCAAGTTGGATGAAAAGTTGCCTGTTCAATACCCCTGATCTTGAGCTAACGTTTTCACCACCTAGCCCTCTGAATTAGTATATAGGCTAAAATAACTTCAAAAAAAATCCCTCTCCAGTTTTGAATTTCATTATCTGATTGTGCCAGTTGTACATGTACATCAGAATATCTCATGACTGACTGAAGAATTCTTACATGGATGGTTGTAGCATCAGGTATCACTACCATGTGCTGATGTACATGTACAAACACCAAGTAAGCAAATATAACTTACATTTTCATCTCTGAAGTAAAATTCATACTCCTGAATCAAGTGACGGCTTGATGCACTAGAAAGACAAATGAAGACCATAATTATGTTAGTTTCACAGTTACTCTTTAGAGTTCAGAACAATAGTAAAAATACTATGATTGATTTAAAGCAAAATGTATCAGAAACACATCCTCAAAAAAAGACAAAAGGGCAATACTTTGTCCGCTACACTCCAACAATTTAATATGTTACGTTATTTGTGTATTCCCGTTGTCGTAAATTATAATATTACTTTGTCCTGTACACGAAGAGCAACTGACCTTCCATGATAGACAACAGCATTTATGTCACTCCAAGTCTCAAATTCCCTTTGCCAGTTAGAAATGGTAGAGAGTGGTGCTATCACAAGAAATGGCCCCCTGACACCATACCGCTGCAAACAACAAGTATTTTCTCAGCTTTTGTACAGTCATGTACAAATGACCATAGCTGGTCACTCACACAGCTTAAGAGAATTTTGGAGATGAAAATATGATCATGAAAAAAGCTAGAAGTTAGCTTGTCACAGAGCAAGACATGTTCTACATTGTAATTTTAATCACATTCATTGTAAAATATTGCAGTCAGACGATCTGGATTTCAGTGGAGTGTTAGTTCATTTCAAAAATTAGTCATTGGCATGACTGCATCTACCATCTGACTGACATTTCCAAATCTGATAAATCTATACTATAGTGTTTGAAGAAATAACTTAAGTTGGAATCTTCTTTTCAACTGTTAAACACTCACCTGCATTTCAATAAGAAATGAGATCGACTGGATAGTTTTACCAAGACCCATTTCATCAGCTAGAATGGAGTTTTGCCTAGATTAAAAGGAGTACAAAGTTGACTGTTAGCTTACAAAACCTAAGGTTAAAATCTATTAGAGTCACAATCAACTCTAACACCCACAATACAAGGATTTTCCTCAAAGCCACAAAGCATATACATAGTTTTCATGAATAAAGTGACAAATCAAACGCTTAAGGTGGCTCCATAGGGTAATCATTTATGGCGTTGCTCGCACAAGTGTTATGTTTTGAATGCTGTTTTTGCATTCACTTTCACACCCAGTCCTTTCAAACTTATTACATGTAATAATGAGTGATTAAATAGCGTTTTGCTATCATCTCTGTTAAAATTTTGGCCTTAAGTCTTGAATTATGAATGCCCAAACAAATGTGTTTTTTACTGTTTGTGTGGCTTTATTTGTGATTTTCTTGAATTTTCTAAGGTGAAATCTTCCAAAATTTTTACAACGCATCACTTCCAGCAGGATATGAATTTCAAACACAAAAAAAGTTGGGTTTGTAAAGGCAGTTTTTTCGATTTTTTCAAATTTATGTCTTTTACTGCTGCAAAAAATCTGGTCTTATAGATTTCCCTGAAAAACGAGCCCTGACTAAAGTAAAATATTTACTACCAATCTGCCAAATTTTAGGGAATTTCACCAAAGGAACCGTGAGAAAATTCACTGTCAGTTTTGCTTTTTGTGCTCATGTTGACGTCAGAAAATATCAAAAAACACTGAGGTTTTGCTTCGAGCGAGCGCAGATTACTTGAGCTTTCATCCTCAGCGTGCATGCGATCGTAAAACTATAGGGAGCCACCTTAAGCAAGGCAAAGTAAATGTTTACAAACATAATCAGCATAAAGGGAACTACAGTAGACTATGATTGCATCAGTTGAATTGTTTACCTGTTACACCAGCAAAAGGTAAGCCAGTTTACACCTTCTAGTTGATAATCACGCAATGTATTACCATCCTTGTACACTGGTGTTGTGTCCATTTTACACCATTCGTGAGGGTATGGGCGGGGACGAAACTACACAGAAAAAAAGGTTTATATTGAATTTAAAGACAACGTTTTGGCAAGTTGATTTCATTTGGTTGAAGCAGATGATCTGTAGAACTACAGCTGAAGAATTCAGACGCATATCAGATAAATATGTGTAACAGTCCTGTGAATTTTTATTGCTTCATGTTACAGAATCAGCTGAAGTACCAACTATACATGTATACATAGGCCCTATAGCTTGTACACAAAAATAGGTCATTTTGCCTCTTTACCTAAAACTTATTATGTGTAAATGACCATCTTTTATTTGAAAGAAATTGAACAAATTAGATGAAACACATTTTAACTGAATTGGCTTGTAAAAAGACTCATTTCAACACAGAGTCCAAGAAAGCAGCTAAACAAATGGCCTGGTTGTTTTTATGTAATATACAGTATCAAACATGTTTCATCCCACGTTCAAGGATGACAAGGATTGGACTTTTTTTTTGAAGCTTGAGGCATTTGGAAATGTGATAAAACAGTGGTTCATGTGTTTGATCTTCTCAAATGGATCTAAATCTAAGAACAGAGACATGAACTTATACAACTTCAATATGTTAATTAAGAACACATTCAAAGCACATTCTCAACACTCCTACAGTTATTGTTTCTTGTTTCAACTTGATGACTTATAATAAGTTTGGGTAGTTTTGAAGGAAAACTGTTAGATTTATTCTCTGCTAGATTCACAGTTTTTGTTACAATAGAACTTACTTGTCTTAGTTGCATTGGTGGGAGTTCCTTAAGCTTTTGAAACTGTTTGATTTTAGCTTCGTCCACATCAGCCTGTTGGAGAAAAGGACACGCCATGAGTATAATGGACTTATTGGTCGAATTTATGCTAGGTACAAATAATCCGTCTGAGATGAATTATCCGTCTGAGAATGGTAATACGTCTGCTTGAGACCAATGAATGGTCAGCAAAGATGAAGTATGTGCCCAAATTCATCTTCAGCTCATTCATCAAAACAGACCAATCACCTGCAGACAAATTTGAGCACATAATTCATCTTAACACCAGATTTATACTTTTTCTGTCTTAGATGGATAAATCATCTCAAATGGATAAATTGTCTCCTAATATAAATTTGGCTGCAAATAATTTGTCTTTAGGATAAATTCAACCATTGTTACATAATCAGAAATGGGTCTCTTGACAACAATAAATTTAAACATCTTAGAAACATGTGGCTGAAAACTTGTCCAATTTATAAATTATTTGCACAATTACTCCCTGAATTGTACTCGACTCAGTGCTCAATTTCCATATTCTTACCCCTAACGATAGACGTTTCTACGCTTTGCGATATCCACCACTAAAAACTGGACTCTTGAAAGCTCAAACATTTTTCATTTTCCCTTGAAGGTTTGAGTTTTGTGAGTTAACTCAGTTATGTTTCTTAAATGACAACAGCTTGGAGTACCAAGTGTCCCTTAACTTTGATAAAAAAAAAAAAAGAAACACTGATAATAACAAGCAAGAAAAATTCTTCCAGCTCATTTTCAGGTGACTAACCTCAATTTCCCAAGTGCTTTCCTCATAAGGCTGTGAACACCATTTCACAAGGTAGTGTGTGATTGGCTGCAACAACAAAAAAATTGGAGATTCATTTCTTGAATGACATAACTACTATTCACAGTTTACTGCATCCGAGTGTAACTTGAACATAATGTACATCCAACAAGTCTTTTTGGACAACCTAGTCCTTTGCTTAATTGCCTGAAGTTTATAAAATTTCCTGATCTTGTCACATTTTATATTTCAGTTTATCTATCTATATAATACCTTAATTGGATATCTGGCTCCACTAGCCCCTACTCTATATAATTTAAATTTAAACTTTACATTTTTGTAAGAACAAGTACAAATAAAAGCTGATGTGTACAGTTTTTTGGCTTCAAATGATAAATAAGTATAGTGCTTACATTTACGGTTTCTGTTAATCCTATCTGCCTGCTATGGATTAATTTAATACATAATATTTGGACATGCAGATAAACATAAACACCAGGTTGACAATGAAAATGTTTGCCTGCAACACTCAAGTGCCCCTCACATTTTTTTCCTTTTAACCTTTAATTTCTTAACTGCCCAAGAATAAAATCAAACATATTTTTTAACTTGGAAAAACCAACAGAGTACACTAGAGCATGAGATATCTTTCACTTGAACTGTCATAACAATTTCTGCTGCCGGTAGCCATTCTAATCTGGAGGTGAGGAAACAGAAAGTAGGAATTCTGTCGGATGCGGGGGAGAAGCTAGCCTAAATCCAGTCTGCACTATTATGCAGCTGTGAACAATAAGAACTAAAGTTTAACCAATGGGAGTATTCTGAGATATTATTACTCTTTTAAAAGTCTTTGTAGTCCCTGTTGGTGGTTAAGAAAACTTCATTGTTTTAAGTTTCGTTTGAGATAAATTCAACTACACCTATAAAGCCTTTTCATTATAGCCTGAAACAACAAGTCGGGTATTTTACGAAACTGACATACAGGTTTACAATACAACAGCAAATCACTTTCTAGTTTAGGATGTTAGGAGTGAGTTACTTTCACTTCATTCACAGTGTGACTGATTTGAATCAAGGAAGACTGAGTTGACAAATATATACAAGCTATACACTTGATAACAAATATATGCTTGTGGTGAAGTATTCTGAAAATTCAGTTACTTGTCTGATAAGCATAAAATTGCTGTTGGAGGTTGACCATCTCAATGCAATACATTTGATATTTACTGCAATGCCATGTTCACAAGGGTACCTCCTTCCCAAACACCAACAGATATCATACAATTATGAAGAAGAATAAATTTAATTGTTTGTTCAACCTAAAAAAGTAACACCCTTGTGAAAAAACTAATTCTACACAAAAGCAAACAAAAGGGGACAAAGATTTCAATATTAAAGTATACCATACAAAATCAACAATAGTGACATGAAAAAAGCAATTTGCTTGTCTCATGTAAACTAAACTTGTCTAGTCAGGCATGTGTGACAACATAAACACCTGCAGGAAATGCGCAGTTGCAATTTCAGAGATGACACAAAAAAGGTATTACCCCACGAGACAAGCGTCACTTCACATTGATTAAAACAGTCTGACAGTAGTGGGTTATAGCATATGATAATGTAGAAATACTGTTCAAAAAGGTGTTTGAATAGTATTTTTATTGACCCTGGTCACTGGAGTGAAACTCAAACGTGATATCCATATACAGATATGGCAGATAAAATTGTCAATGAGTATGCTGCCACTGTTGACATAAATCTATTCACTGATCATCAAAGAAAATAGCTGCTAACTTGGTGGTATTGAAGCTCAATCAGGAAATTTTGTCAAGGCTTCATCAATAAAGGTAATGTGAGAAAAACTGTTTTGTGAATTCTCTAACCTAAATTGTGCTTTAGAAGTAATATTGACATCAAAATAATATATTTTATGATTTACACATCCAAGACAACAATAGCGTGTAAGAAAATCAAAGTAAAACACCCTATAAATTAAGAGCCTCTTCAACAAAATGACACCTCTTGATGAGGCCAAAAGGTGTACTGGAAGAATTACAAGTATTCTTCAAAAGAGAAGTCAAACTCATGACCAAGAGGAAGAAAAATGCTATATTTTAAGCTTGAAAGGCAGATCAGAATTAATTATTCATGTTCACTAAGGGGCGAAGTTTACAACATTTGCATATTTCTTAGACATGAATTATGGAGTCTGGTTTATTACAAAGCCAAAAAATAGCTCCCCTTTGTACTGGTAAACGAAAAATCTGCGTTGTTTTAATTGAATTGTTTGTGATATTATGTACGTAAATACTGTAAAAAAACTTTTCATAGAAATACTGCAACTCAAAGATCTACACTTTAGAAATGACAACTGTTTGCTAGCTTTCAAAATCTTGAAGCCACACTTTAATTTTAATTAAATCTTTTGTAAAGAAGGCAAAACTGGTCATCAGAAAATAGAATCAATGATCTCAAACATCTGTTGAAGATGTGTCTGATTCTAATCACTAAATCTTTTATTCTCTGGCAGTCCACTACAGGACACAGACAAAAGCAAAAATACTGCCAATTAAATCTACATAAATAGCAACAATATTGTTCCAAGACAAGCTTATTACGTATTCTTTTCTAAGCAGATTAGGAAATGTAAAGAAGAAACATGGCTTTTTTAGGGAAGATTACAAAGATTAACTGTGTCTATTTTTGTCTCACAAGTGACCCAGTTTTGTTGTCTAACCAATACATGACCTTGTTACCGCAGACATCAATAACTTTGACAGCGACAATGAATATCAGCACGCGATAATTACTATCTATCAAACATGTGCATACCAAGATATTTAGATAGCACAGACTTGAAAACTGTAAGCCAAAAAAGCCAATTTTATCTTTAGGAGCAAATAAAGATTACCACCAAGTGTGTATATAAACATGACCTTTAAAATCCTTTAAAAACTCAAAAGTTGTCAAGATAACCCAGGCATAAAACAAACTTCTTATTACAGCAACTGTGTCACGCACACCTGAGTTCGGCGGCTCAATATTCTGTTTGACTGTTACAAATTTTGCTTCCTATACCTGTACTGATTCCCTGAAATGAGTGCTAACCTATAATTACTTAAGTTTTTATGTCAAATTTCAACAATCCAATCCGGGAGCAAACAAACCTCTAACATTGCATTTATTTTGCACAGAGTACACGGTGTAAATTAATGTGTCTTATTCAGTTTGTGACTTACCTCACCAGAATTTTGATCAACTCCAGTAGACATATCTAATACACGGTCTACTTCAACATAATCAGGATTAAAGGGCTCTTCGTCAAGCTGTTGGAATAAACAATACCAATGTTTGTTGCTGAATGAACAATGTTTTGATGTGAAACCTGAAAATTAAAAAACAATTCAAAGTAGTTTACCTATTCATTAACTTCTTTTTTTAAAAAAAATGGACATACCTCACTGAAAAAGGCCATGGCGTTTTGCTGTTTGGCTTTGTATCGTTTGATTTTCATGTGTATTCTCTTGTCTCCTCTAGCCAATTTGTCTGCGGTTGCCCATTCACAGTGAAGATAAGAGCTGAAAGAAAACAGAAACCAACATTTATGTTAGATGGTTTGTAATAAAATTTTACAACACTCCACTTAAATACATGGAAAAACTCTGACTCACTAGTTCTTAAACTTGACCAAGAATTCCTCATAATTTCCAAGTTCTTCATCCTACAGAACAAATTGGACACATGCTTTTAGTTTATAGGAAAGGTGGATCTACAAAAACTGGGTTAAATACTTTAACACTGGAAATTTTCAGCAGGTCATAGTTGGGTTTTATAAAATACAATATGAGTAACCCTACCTGTTTTGTTCTCATGGCCAATATTTTCTCAACTGTTGTTGTCTCTTCAACTTCAGGTCCCACTGGTATATAGCCTTGACCAGCACTGTCACCTGGGTATGCTGCCTGCACGCCACCTTCAGCAGGCTCCTTCTCCCCTTCCTCGTCAGACAAGTTGTAGTCAAAGTCGTCCTTGTAGGTCTTCTTCTTGCGTTCTCTGAGAGATCGTCGCTGAAAGTAGTCGAGTATACAAGGTGAAATTATACTCTGAAGTTGAAGTAATTCACTCTGAAATATTTAGCTACTATATAGCACAAATACTAATAACCATGATCAGATTCACAAAATATTTTTTCAACTCCATTGCTAAGATTGCATTAAAAAAAGTAGTTTTCTATGTCAAATTTTAAGAAGACTTTCAAACTTACAGTGATACTGGAAACATGATCCTCTTCAAAATAGCTTGGAGAATTTGGTGGTGAAGGTTCAGCATCAGATGAATCTTTCCTGCTCCGCACAGGGGTTGGTTTTGCCAACACAGTTGCTGGTGGCCTGAATTTTAATAAAGACCAAAGCCAATCAGATTGTTATTATTTCTGCCCTTTCAGCATGATGCAAGGCACAAGGTAGTCTGGGAATCAGGCTATTCTAAGGGGACAGGAAGAAAATAGAACAAAGACGGCAAAGGTGAATTCCTTCCCCTTCTTCCTTCCCCTTGGGAAGACCTGGTATTCAGGCTAGGAATAAGGCCTCAAGTCATGCAAGTTAAAATTGTGACAAAAGGTGTTTCTGTAACAATAAAAGTTGCATGAAAATGTCAGTGCATCCTTTGACAGTTTAACGAATACTCAGTGAATACTATCAGATATCTGTATATCTGGCTGATTCTCCCATTTTTGTCTATTCGCGATAGAACATGTTTCTTTACCATTAAAAGGCAAATTATTCTTGACTGTTGGCTTAACTACATAAAATCATAGTTTTTCAACTTTAACTTTACGAAAACATTAAGACCCCTTGTCCTTGTTTTCTATGAGCAATAGCCAACTTAGTTCTGCCTTGTTAACCACACACATTCATCTGTTTTAAAAAAAAAACTCAGGCTCATGATCTAATTGCTAATTAGATTGCAGAGCTTCAGTAGAGCCACCAATAGAAATCTAGGTTAATGATAATAATCAACTCATTACCTCCACAACAAAGAGATTTGTAACCCTACATTTAAAGGCGTACACAAAGAATGTACTATACCTACTTAGATGACACGCAGAAATTAACAGGAAAGAAATCAAAACACAAAAAATGTTTCAAACTGAACCTTGAAGTCTGTGAGCTCCGTACTGGTGCTGGTTTTTGAACTATAGAAGGGCCCAGACTAATAGGGTCAGCTGGCATAGGGTGCCTAGTCAAATCCATCATTCCAGTGTTCACTGCTGTTGGATTTCCCATCACTCGCTGGCCTGATGACATTGGTGGAAACCCTGGCATCATGGGCATGCCATCACTGTTATGCAATGCTGCTTTAGCCATGGCTTCTACAGCAATTCTATTGGCTTTCTCCTGCTGCCTTTGCTGTTGTATAAACCTCATTTGATCATAGTTCTGAGGTTGAAAGTTTGGCTGTACCCTTTGTTGTTGTTGCATTGCATAGATTTGATAAAGCCGCTGAAATTGAAATTGCAACTGTTGCATTTGAGATGGCTGTCCCATTTCCCGCACTTGCTGGATCTGCTGCTGGATTCGCTGCATTTGAAGCAAGATTGCTGATGTCTTGACCTGCATCAGGTCTTGAGGGTCTGACATCTGCAAGTTGGTGAATGGATATCCAGGCTGTTGAGAAGTTGCCAAATTATGCTGGTTTCCTGGGGTAAACATGTCCTGGTCAACTCCACCTGCAATTCCACCATTGAAAGCAGCATATTGTGAATTTTGAAATTGTTGCGAATTGTAACTGGACTGGGGCGAATTCTGACTCATAGCCATGGGTGGTCGAGACCCACTTTGAAAAGGATTATAAGGAAAATTTCCATCCCCTGCACCTGAAAGTGAAGGTTTGCTTTGATCAATGTCACCTGCATTACTAGATACTAAGTGTTGTAGTCGACTTTGTCCCCCCAGCTCTATTTGCTGCTGGCTCCCTTCTGAACCTTGCAGATGTTTGTACAGTGCTTGCTGTGGACTGATTTGCTTTTGTTTCTGTTGTTGATTCGGCTCCACAGTCTTAGGGCTTGTACCTTTGGGAGAAGAGCCGGAGTAAGGAAGTGAAGGTGACTGGCTCTGGTGCTGAAGTCTAGGAGACTGTGAAGGCCCAGTGGGAAAACGATCTGGAGAGGAATTCATTGGCGATTGATTGGCGAAATGCTGAAGCCTTGGAGAAGACGATCGCGGAAACCCGTAGCCAAATGGCTGTCGAAATGGCGATTGTTCAGATCCCTGTGAGAATCCACTATAATTAGGGGAGCTTCGTAACGGTTGGCCACGAGGCCAACACATGTTTATCTGTGATGGTGAACGAAATTCGGAAAACTGTTGTTGTGAGGACGACTGAATAGAGTGAAATCGTTGCGGCGATGACGATAGTAACGGATCGTTAAAATGCTGGAGTTTCTGCGAGGGCGGTAAGAACGGAGAGCCTGAAGATCGATCATCGAAATGTTGAAGCTTTGTTTGATTTGTGTTCGACGGCGACTGCGATTGATATCCTGGAAAAGACGCTGAATGCTGCAGCCTTTCCTGCAGTTGTCCTCCTTGGCTTCCATGTGTGCCGAGCGTTGAGCCGAGACCTAAATCTTCCAAGCCGTTATTGACGCCATCGAATATTCCCAGAAATGGATCCGCCATGATGGGTCATCGGAGATGGAGCCAGAACCGGTCTCCAATTTTACACAGTGCGTTGCAAAATGTCCATCTTCATGTCCTTTTTTCGATCGTTTCGACACAACCTCCTTGAAGGGCCATGGAAGCGAAGGTGGATTGTTAAAGATGACTACTCTATTCGCCGCCGTCAATGAAGCCGTTCTGAAAAAGAGAAAAGGTCACGGAAGATGAACTAAGTTAAAGACCAACAACTCTAATCCTACGAAAACTGTAGAAGAAAGTCAATTAATGGTAATACGATATGTAAACAGGGGAAAAGCAAAACGACGGAAAACGGGCAAAGTACACCTCCACAACCTAAACACATAGGTACGAATGAATGAATCACGAACAAGAGGTTTGCGTAACACGACATCGCCGTAAATTGCATTGCATGGTCCGCTATCCTACGGAATGCTCACCAGTTTGGAAACATTTTTATTTTAAACTGCCAAAACCCTTCGAACAAACGGTTCAGTACTCTTGAAAAGCAATGCAGTCGTTAAAAGAAAGGCCACTTTCTCTTAAACAACTTGAAATTTGAAGTAAAGTGCGTTCGTGTAGAAATACGGGCACGAAGCCGGTTCAGGCATCACTACAAACCCGATAAAAAAATTCCCCCTGTCAAAACCTATTATTATCTTTACAGTTTTCGTTTACTACGAGATTCAATTACTTTGACAACCTCCAGTCGAGAGTTAGAACCACGAAGCAAGAAAAATATTCATACAAGTGCAGCGAGCAGGGAAAAACAAAAGCTTTCATGCCAAGTCAGGCCAGGTGGAGGAAAGTTGTCCACAATAACAATGTAAAATTCGTGTTCACTATACTGGTTGATTCATATGTGCAAATTGATGCCTGTCCTCGATAACCTGAACAGTTTGAACCAAAAAGTCTCCATAAATCCTCAAAAGTCGAGTACCCTTTAACAGCATTTAAGTGTGCAAACGCCAAGTGGTAACGTCCATGCTTGTTTGCAACGTCAAGGAACAAAAGCGAAATGTGGGAAACACGAAGGATATTTTGGCTGCCCTTCACAAGCGCTCCAAGTGAAGTAATTGATGTCATACAGGGTCAACAACGTGATTAAAACATGGTCAAACACAAAAACACAACACTAACCTACAGAAACTGCAGTCTACACAGCTCAAAGAATGGAAAAAGGCCGACCAAAAATTCCTGTTCGATGAATAAGCGAAAGGTTTTGCGATGAACTCGAACACGAATATCATGCTTTCACTGGCCACCACGTTACTACCTGCTGACAGCCAATCAGAAGATAGCTTTTAAGGCAAGTTCCCGGATGAGTGGGGGGTAGCATATATTACAGAGGTCACCCGGAGGGCAAGTTTGACAAAGAAACACATTTCCCAAACTCAAACCATCCACAAACTTCGTTAGCTAACGGATCGGAGTAATTAGGATTATTTGGCTGGGTCTGGCGGATAACTGGATCATTAAAGTCTTTGGCGAAAATGACATCTTTTATAGCAAACACGATTTCAATACAAAAAACGGCATTAGCATATCAAATCATCTTTCGGAGGTTATTGTGTGACAAGAACAATGAGCCATTCTCCTTCCATTGAAGAAAAAAAACCACTTTTTTCAGTTAAATAGAAAGCCCGTTTTGAATAAGTTAAGTCCCAAGAGCAGTCGTGAGAATTTTCGAATGGCATCGTCGAAAAAAATTAAGCGACGATTACATAACACACAAAACAGCAGAAATCGTTAAAAACCCTCCGGCTAAAATATTAAACGATCGAACACCACAAACGTGACAAAAATTATCTTGAGATATTTCGACAGAACAAAAACATAAATTACGGTTGGGAATTTAATCTCTTCGATGTTGAAATTCTTCTTAAACTTTTGATTCGTTAGATTTTTTTCAGGGTAACGTTACTTTACACGGTCACGAGAAAAAATCGGACGATTGAAAACATTTGCGTAGCGATGTGCTTGCAAAATAAACTCTGCCTGAGTAAACTATTTTAAGGACAAACTATTTGGAAACTACTAATTTTTTTGCATGTTCCATGGCTGGGTCAGTTTTTGGAAAGTGCCTTGTTGTTTTATACTTCTTGATGCAAAAATCTTAGGCCGGCAGATTGTAGAGAAGCTGTTAAACCAAAACCAAGATTGAATTTGTTGGTGGATGCGAATAAAAAGAAAAGAGAGTCCCAAACAAGAACGACCTCTAACAAATTAAACGCCTCACTTCACAAAATATACCTATTTGTCTTATATGTGATAATGCCCTAAAGAGGCGACAATCACTCAGCCAGCCGGCCACCCCACCCTGGTGGTACACCAGGGCCTCCCCTCCTGCAAAAAATGCAGTTGACAGTTTAAAATGTTTTGTAAACATGACAAGAGAACAAAGAACATCTGACAAGAATTTTTTGACGGACAAAAAAGAATTGGAATTCTTTATCCTTTACGTATATTTTATCACGTGCAAATCATTTTATTCTACAATCTCGAACTAGCTCTTTTTATCATTGGTGACTGCACGCTAGGTTAGCCTGTAAAACAGTTTTTTGGTCTTGTTTTCTTAGGCGTGCTTTTTTTTTTTTTTATCTTTTTTAATCACAACAGGATAAAAGCCCCATTGTTGACAGTGGCATTACCAAAGAATTTAATACGACAGCGGTTTTACGTGCGTTCTGTTAAAATTGAAAATTGACCTTCGGTTTGAGCGCGTAATTTTCAAAGCGATTTGGTTTTTTTTGATCGCACCAGGACACCCTTTTCGTCACCTACTGCGCGGGAGGCAGATGACAAAACTTCATTTAACAAAGGCGAACCCATTAAATTGCCCGAACTGAAAATTCACATGGCTTTTCGTAACAAGCTGCCAATCAAAAATGGAAGTTTAATAGAAGCATTTTCTTGTTTTGCAGGTTCAAACAATGATCTCTCCTGTTACTTAGCGTGTAAGATATTGTTCAATGCCCTTCTTCGATTGGTTAGTTGACAGATCCACCTGCCGAAACCTGTATATTTGTCGTGGGTTTTCTGTTGTTTACATGCATTCATTACGCGCCAGCTCGAACACGTGTTTCGAACAAATCCGAATGGCACCGACCAGAAACCGGAGTGAAGTGAAGAAAAAGTCACGAACAAAATTGTTTCTTCATAGAAAGTTGCCGGGAAAATTACAGCAGAAACGTGTGGTCTGTCAAAATTGCCTGAATGTCATTTAAAAGGGTTTTAATTTTAAAAGGAAACCAAGGAAAACAACAAGAGATCAGCCATTCTCTTTTATACTTAACTTGTCTGCGTTTTTCCACGACCTTGATATCCCATCGATCTACTGGATATCGACTTTCCATTTCACCCAACGCTATAAAGAGCGAGAGCAAAGATTTTCGTCTGGAAAATGGTTCATACTTTTTCAGCCTTCAGTGAGAAAGTAACTACGATCAATTGCCAGCTTTTGATTTTAGCTACAATTACTAATATATCCCCTCAGAAGTAATTTTCTGACAAAATATTTACAAAGCCCCCTTCTTTCCTTCTTATTTAAGTAGACCTACGAAACCCAGGATTCTTTTTCTCGGCCATATCTTACAGGCTGGGACGTTTTACGATTCGAACTTTCAACAGTTCAAACTGACTTGTCACATTTGAATTGTACTTATTCAGTTTCATTTGTACATTTCCGGCAACCCCTGAGCTTACCTTCACCACCGACACAATATTTATCCTGACAAGAGTCAAAAGCAGGTCAAAAATGTCACTTCGTATCCACCAACCCTTTGGAAAATGCCCAAAACAGGATAGTCTCAGTGAAACGTTTAACAGCAACGTGTTTTCGCGGGTGCTAATGCGTGATACACTGACTTACTTTCACCAGTTTGAGAATAGTGTTCCTGTGGCAGTTACTCTACACAAGGTCGATAATGGTGTTCCTGTGTAACAAATCATTTCATCTCGATGCAAGGAATGGACCTCCACTTAGAGAAAAACTTCAGTTTCCCTCTTGCGCTTAGTTGGGCAAATTTTTCACTCCTCGTAGTATATCTGGCTTTGATCGACAAGAGAAACGCAAGTCATTTTCGCCAGGGACAGAAGCCGACAGCCCTATGACTCTGTTGCTCACGGGCCCTTTCGCGCGCACTACGATTCTCACTCCTACCCAGCTCCAGCTCGCGAAAGTGATGATGCGATTTCTAACCTATTTCTGAATTCGCCGGTGGGAGGTGGGGGGACTCGAGTCTTCTCTGATTATGTCAGTGTTGCGTTGGTTAATGGCGCTAACAATTCCAGCAAAGAAGGCACCATTCATTAATTGTCGGAGTCGAAAAATCCGCCAGGGTCCAGTAGACCTAATATCAGACCTACAATTCAAAAACCTGCTTGTATTATCCCAAATTGCACTCGAAATCATTTGATTACCTAGCAAACTGTTGGACGATGTTGGCGGTAGAGTGGAACACAAAGCAATAATCAATTTGAAGTTGACAGCCGTAACGAGTTTGTGAAGCTGTCGTTTCGGACGTCAGTTCTTCGTCAGACTAACGCTCAAAACGTTAGATTTCACAGTTTCACGGTGATAAATGTAAGTGTCCTAGAGACCTAAAATAGTTGTCATGGGAACAACAGCAACTCTACTATACCATCTCCGAAAATGCCAACAATCAGGTCTCAACAATGCCCCGAGCCAAGTGTTCAAGAACAATATGTTTCCTGGGTTTTCATCGAGTCTAGGTTGCGAATATTGCGATCGTTTGGCCCGAAAGCCAGTTCGCTGGGACTGCTTTCTCCGTGGTCAATGGATTAACTCTTTACTAACATTTTACTCAGAAGGGCAGGTTCCTTTCTCGAACAGCGGCTGGTAATTGCAAGCCTAACTCCCTTTCAGACAGAAAGCTCTCTAAACTAGACAACAGGCACTGAGAGTGTTTTTAGGACGTTAAAAATACAGTTTAGGTTGATAACATTGTTGAACCAGCAACAGCAAATTCAATTTGGGCAAGCAATCTTGTTTATATTAATAAGTTGGAAATACTCCTTGTTATGCTAGGCCGCTTCGGAATGTCTGGGATTTTGTTTAGTGTTAGCTCTTACAGAACAATCAAATTTCTTTCCACTTGCAAGTCCCCTGCTGCTCGTGTAGTTTTGTATGTAACGTGATCAGCATATTTCAGACCTTTATGTTGGTCTCATGATGGTCGCGGGACAGTTTTGTATTTCACAACGGTTATTTTATGTTTAGAGTTGTAACATACAATATAATTTTTTGCGTTTTCTTTTTTTACATCAGGCGCCAAGTCTCTTCTAAGGGCCAGTTCACACTACGTTGGAGAAATTTGAAAACGCAACAGTCAGCGGTCATTTTGGATTTGTGTTTGAGGAAAATCACATGATTATTGTGACGCCATCGTTTTCGAAAAGCTCCGTTTTCAAAATGCAAGCAAAATGCAAACTAAAACGCAAAGCCGGCGTTTTCAAATTCCTTCTGGTTCGAAGAACGTAATCGAAAAACTTCGTTTTCGTGCCGGATTAGTGCGGACGGTAGGCCTGACCGTAGAAATGAAGCTGCGTTTTGAAATTTCTCCCGTGTTGTGCGGACGGGGTCCTAAATACAAGCCGGTCCTTTTCAAAACGCAAAATTCCTTCCGACGATAAACCAAATTGAAATAGACCCCCCCCCCCCCTTTCCCGGTAAAATCCACTACAATTAAAATATAACCCCAGGACTTACTATCGGAATGTTAAGGCATTTGATGGTATGCGTCGTTCAATTGAGACTGAAGTCTATCATTCAAATCTTTATTGTTTAATCCTTTCTTTGTTATTCGAATCTCATAAAGAGAAATCATATTTAATAGTTATCATGTAATAATTATAGTTTTTTATATAAATCAACTGTTGTTGGTGAAAACAAACACTTATCTTAGCGACGCCTTCTCAATTAAACGACAAAAATATATCTCATTATATATCTTAATTTACGTAACAGCACAAGTCTGCAAAAAGTTTTATTATTAAGAAAAAAAAACTTATGAAATAGTTCGGTATCGCAAAACCCCCAACGAATTTTATTGACCAGTCTGTCTTCCATTAACCGAGCACACAAAGCGAACTCTTCGTTTACCTTCAGTTCTCAGTTCTCCAACTGAAAAACTAAACTGTAGCCTTGATTTCATACAAGCTGCAACATAGACATAGAGTTCGAAAGAGTTGGAGGGTTTGTCCAAACTTCATCTCGCGGCGTTTTCTTAAAGGCGCGTATTAATCGTTTCTGAAAGTTTTAATCTTCAACCAGTTTGGATATAGGGTCCTTCTTTTTCTTTTGTCGTGCGGTCATTTTTGTTCGGCCGTTTTTTTGTTTTTATTTTTCTATATTCTCTCACCTAACGCACTGTCAAAAACAAGGAGTGCTCGTAATCTGTTAACCAATTCCTAACACTTTTCTGTAACTAATAATTTACTGGTTCCTTTATCAAAGACCGAGACATTTTACTTCGGTATCTTACCTTGGTTTTGCGTTTGCCGAACTTAATATCACAACAACAGAAACTTGGTACTATATTATGTCCCATTTTAAATTTAACTCTGTAATTTGTCAACTTTCATCACCTCACAAGCAAAGAAGCCTGATACAAGTCCAGTTATCCCAAACCTTGATCAACCTCTAACTTGGAATTTAACTTTTATCTCAGTTCAATATGAATAATTAGTCGGTTCAAAGCTGTAACCACCATAAGAGAGTGTGTAACAGCTCGGCAACCTAGCAAACTTAATATTTCCCTCGTCGCTAGCTCTTCATTTCCACGAAATTTTAAAAATCTAAACGAAAACTCTCTAAATCTCTTGTTGTCAGTCTTTACGACTGAAGCACATCGTCAATTAATGGCTTGTGACCAGTCTCTGTTCTTCGCACGCGCGAGACACTTTTGCCGCGCGATATACTAACCGAAGGGGAGACTGACTGCCATAAACTAAAACCTACCAAAACCACTAGTTATCTAGTCCAGTTCTGACTCTCTCTGCCATGCAACGTTGCACTCTAGGAAGGGAATCTCTCTCTCCCTAGCGTTGTGTGACAGAGAGAGAGCCAGAACTTGACTTCTTGTTATCATAACTGAAGAAACATCCATCTTCACAGATCACGCACTCGATTCAAACCCTGCGAAAGATTTGTTTGAAATTCGGCCCAAAAAAATTCACACAAGTGATACGTGCGGTTTCTCTGAATCGCTGCTCCTCACACACGAACATGGAAGCGAGCCTTTGTATTACTACGTCATCAACATCGTATTTTTTTGGCGCGAATTCTCCGACGTCTGTGCCAAGGGAAACGAATGGAGTGCGCGAATAAAGATGGCTTTTTATTCACGCGGAAAAACGTCTAGTGCCTGGTTGTTCAAAAACTAGCCAATCAGAAGAAAGGTGACTTTAACACAACCAGTCAACTGAAAAAGAGAGGCCACTTTCCCGCGCTTAAAGCTCAGCCCTGATTGTCTATGACAGCCCATACAGAGCAACTTCCGAATGCTATCAGTAGTATCAGAGCCTAAAAGAGTTTTGTTTGTCATCCTTAGACTGTACTATGTAAAGAAACCAACCTAACTAAAGAACTTAACCTAAATAGCTAATTTACCAACTTTCCGGAGTAAAAAGTAGCAGATATCTTCAGTTTGAAAGACCTTTGTACTACATCAATCATTTGTCAACTTGCAAAGCAAAGTCTACATGTATTAAATTCTTGTACCAATTCACTAGTCCCTCAAAAGCGATTCAGGGGGTAGTAAATGTTGACGTTTTACCATGATTTTACCAGGCTTGCTTACAAACATCATATGTCCACTAAATGCTCACTACCAAGCAAATGTCAGAGAATTATTCAACCTGCAATGAAACAAAACCTTGTGTTTCTTTTAGCTTTTTAAGTTTAAAAGTAGAACCTCTGTTAACAGACCCCTTCCTTAGGCCAACACCCCTCCCAAGAGAACAGTCTGTCCAGTCACAAGGCAGTCCACATAGAAAATTGCGTCACTTTGTCATCCAGTCACAAGTGAAATAAAAGCCTATCGCGACTCGTTTTCCCGCACTTCGCCTCAGCAACATGTATTTGTTTCGAGTTTTTATTGGTTCATTGGATTGTCTGCATCACTGTGACTGGCCACAGTAATAACTTAGGTTTTACAGCGGTTTTCAAGTCAAAATCAAACCTATTACTTAACAATTAGACTTCTCAGCCAATCTCAAACCGAAATAATACTAAAACCAAAGTAATTGCATGATTACTTTCGATACTCAATTGAAAACCGCTCTATGACAAGTTAGACAAATGACCATAACAAGATCTGACTAAGAGAATTAACATTTTGAACTCTCACTATCCGGGAACTATCTTGATCAAAAGATGACATCTGGGAAAACTTTACAATTCAAGGACGTTTCGAAGACCTAAAATAATATTACGACTTGTTCAAGACTGCATTAATTAGGTATAACCAAATGCTGCTAACTGGTAGCATAGGAAATGGACAGAGACCTGCAAGGAGAAGACACATTTTCACAACAGGTTAACAAGACCTACCAGTCACTAGGCTGCAGCCTCTTCCTTCTTCTCCTCGTCAGCTTTAGTTTCCTCTTTTTCTCCTTCTGTTTTTTCTTCTACTTCCTTCTCTTCTGTTTTCGCTTCCTCTTCCTGCAAAAGTTAAAACCAAAACGTACGTTACTGTTTGCTAGTTTCTAGCTCTCAACATTTCGCCGTGTTCAATCGTTTTCAGGTCACGTGGTCCGGGGGCGCACTCTGGGCCGTTTGTCTCGCATACGTCACCGAAATGAATTGACCGTGAAGGCCTGGGAGAAAGCCGCACAGGAACTAGGAAACGTTACTGTCAGCTAATATCTGAATGAGTTATTTTTTGTTTTGTGTTCTCCCTTAACTAAACTGTAAACTGTAAATTCTTCCTTCATCTCTCTTGTCCTACAATTCGACATAGTAAGCCTGGAGGCTAACTTGAAAACCTAACAGTTCATTTGGCCTCCAGTCTCATTAAAACAAGGTTATAACAATTACCTTATCTGAAACGCACTACATATATTAAACATACCAAATATGTTGTAATAAGATGTTGTTGTTGTTGTTGTTGTTGTTGTTGTTGTTGTTAACAAACAGAAAAGAGCAACAGCTTACTATTCATGACTACATGAAGTATACCTTTGTGACCGAAAGTTCCGCTGGTGGTGCAGCAACAGGCTCAGGTTCAGGCTCAGGTTCAGGTTCAGGTTCCTTCATGGGTGATAAAATTATTTTACCAACATTCTTACGTTCGTGAATGCGCTGCATGGCCTTTCCAACCTGAAACCAAAAAAAACCTTCATCAGTTATGGGCTGCCAGATTCCTCCACTTAATGAAGAAGAACTCAGGCTAAAACTATATTCTGTAAAGGACTTTGTGAAGGCAGAAGAATATTGTTTTGTCGACAGTCTCTTCTTATAACTGCCTCACAGCTGGAAAGCTGTGTAGAAAATATTTTGCAAAACCATTTTGTCATTCCTCCATGCCCAAACCATTTCCAGAAAGAAAGCAGGTAAGAAATATTTAAACTCTATGTGAAACTTAACCTTGACTGAGCAATTGCATGCTGACTTTACTTTGCAACAAATCAAAGACTACTATAGATATCATAGGGTGCAGAGAGCTGGAGAGTAATCTTGCAACACTGCAGGCAGAGAGCTGGAAAGTTAACTTGCAACACTGCAGGCAGAGAGTTGGAAAGTTATCTTGCAACACTGCAGGCAGAGAGCTGGAAAGTTATATTGCAACACTGCAGGCAGAGAGCTGGGAAGTTATATTGCAACACTGCAGGCAGAGAACTGGAAAGGTATCTTGCAACACGGAGCTGCAATGCATGTAGAGAGCCTGATAGTATTTGTAAATGTGAAACACATCAAATCAAGCCTTGATTGCTACAGCACTAACCTCTTCCAAAGCAAACACCTGATCAATGACAGGTTTGATCTTCCCTTCACTGTAAAACTGAAACAAATGTTTCATTGCTTCATGAAGTAACTCATGGTTGTCAATCAACTCCCTGAGCATGAATCCACACACAGTTTTGTTTTCCTTCATTAGCTGAACAGGGCTGAATGTCGCACCTTGAAACCACTATTAAAATAAAACAACACTCATTGATAGTAATCATGTTCATGCTTATAGCCATGTCTCGAAAGCCAAATCTTAAACAGAAGTCCTAAAAGGTAAAGTTTCACTTGGTAATACATCATGCTAAATACTATAAAGTAAATAATAAAACAATATTATGACTGAATAAGGTTCTGTTCATTCCAAGAGGCAGCAATAGAAAGGTGGACATGAACGGTTTTCACTTGAGTATCGAATTTGCACCTGTCACATGATAAAATAGCAGAAAGAGAGGGAGGGAATGGTGAGGTGAAACAGGCTCTGAGTAGAGTAGAGTAGAGTAGAGTAGTGTAGAGTAGAGTAGAGTAGAGTAGAGCAGAGCAGAGCAGAGCAGAGCAGAGCAGAGCAGAGCAGAGCAGAGCAGAGCAGAGCAGAGCAGAGCAGAGCAGAGCAGAGCAGAGCAGAGCAGAGCAGAGCAGAGCAGAGCAGAGCAGAGCAGAGCAGAGCAGAGCAGAGCAGAGCAGAGCAGAGCAGAGCAGAGCAGAGCAGAGCAGAGCAGAGCAGAGCAGAGCAGAGCAGAGCAGAGTAGAGTAGAGTAGAGTAGAGTAGAGTAGAGTAGAGTAGAGTAGAGTAGAGTAAAGAGTACTGTGTTTAAACAGCTAACATTCACACTGCTAAAACATGATTGGTGAGATCATCAACTCACATTCTTATTGCGAAGGTGAATTAATCAACATGACACGAGCGTGGGACAAAAAAAAATTCTGAGTCCCCAACAGGAATCGAACCCATGACCTCCCGAACACTGGGCGGGCGTTCTATCCACTGAGCTACAAGAACTCATGGAGAGCAAGGTTATTTAACTGAGTTCATATATGACAGGTGTCCTGTCAGAATTTTAGACTCAGAATTTTTCTTTGTCCCACGCTTGTGTCATGTTGATTAATTCACCTTCACATTTCATTACCGAGCTTTCCTAGCAGTATGCAGGACACCTGTCATATATGAACTCAGTTAAATGACCTTGTTCTCCATGAGTTCTTGTAGCTCAGTGGATAGAGCACCTGCCCGGTGTTCAGGAGGTCATGGGTTCGATTCCTGTCGGGGACTCAGAATTTTTCTTTGTCCCACACTTGTGTCATGTTGATTAATTCACCTTCACATTTCATTACCGAGCTTAAAACTCACCATCTTTATTAACTTATCACATTCTTATTGTTTAAAATTGTGCTCTGATTGGTTGAAAACCTTGAGGTAGCCCTGGTTGAAGTCATTGTATTGTAAGATTTCAGCAGAGTAGCCAGTTTTCACATCACTGAATTTACTATTACATTTTCCAAGACTTTATACTTACATTTCTGGCTAAATTAAAGACACTCTTTGATTCAGAAACAGCATTAGCCATTCCTGTCAGAGAAAAGAACAATAATCAATACAATAAACCTACTTTGTTTTTTTTTTTATTCTCATTTAGCTGTCAATTAGAACCTCATACTCGTTATTATACTCCTCATAATCTATATCATTTCGCAATTTTTAAGATAGCAGTATGAATATAACGTACAGCATGAGGATGGCTTTTATATTTCAGTCCAGTTGCCTTCCCACAGAGTCCGCGCTTGTGCCAGTAACCGACTAGTTGAATAGGAGATGGTCAGTCTGATATCTTTGTGAAATGAGATAATCAATGACACATGCAATATGATTTAAAAGTTGTACTGTCTTTTACTCATTTTTGTACTTGTGCTCTGAGAACAGAAATGCAGACCTTCAAAAATGATTACTTAAGGTGGCTTACTACAGTTTTGATGAATTAAAACAGCCCAACTTCTAACATCTTTTGATCTCTTTTGATCATCTTTCCAAGATGTTTTTCCTTTCTCTATTTACTGTTTGCTTAAGTCTTTTACCATTCTGTGTGAAACTTGAACAATTTAACGTCAACAGATGGCCAAAATGAATGACTGAGTACCTAAGGAGAGACTAAGCACTTGTAGGTTAAATAACGTTTTTCTCAAAATCTACCCATATGACCCAACCTCAAAATTTCAGGAATAAGAAATTGGCTGATTTAACACTCATGCAAAGTAAAATAAAAATCTGTAAGACAGATTTTGAGCTATTTTCGATTTCACATTATCTTAGTTTGCAAAAAATCTGTCTTACAGATTTTTATTTTTAAAGACTAGTAAACAGTAAATAGAGAAAGGAAAAACATCTCGGAACATTTTTTAAAAGAGTTAGAAGTTGGGCTGTTATAATCCATCAAAACTGTAGTAAGCCACCTTAACTTAAGGAAAGGGTACAATATTCTTATAGCCTCATGGTTATTGTGCTCAACTAAGGACTGAGTGGTTCGGCTTAAAGTAAGGAAAAACTTATTAGGCAGCCACTTTACAACATAGAAACAATTTTTATCACAGACTGTCAATATATCAACTTAGCAATAGTTAGCTTTAGGAATGTATATCTTCGTTTATCTTTATAAATTAATCATTTTAGCTAGATATTAACAGATGAAGAGAGCCCCTTTGTGGATATACAGTTAATAAAATTTTACAACGATGATGATTATGATCGTTATTAAATTTTCTGTCAAAATGTCATTGACCAGATCCAACTTACCAAAGCAAACAAGACTTCCCAAGGGTTTTAACAGACTGTATCCCTTCTTTGTGTCAGCACCTCCGAGGGGATCAAGGACAATGTCTACTCCTTCTGGACAAACCCTGAAAAAACACATTATCACAATAGTTATTATTTATTCACTGGTGCAGTGTCAGAGAAAGAAATTATCTGACAAAATTAACCCTGTCACACCCAAAGTTATAACTTAAGTCGTGTTGTGTGGTTCTGAAATCTTTAATGTTGTGAGTGTGACCATTCAAATAAAAGTTACTAGGCTGTACTCTTCTGTGGTTAATAGTGTTGACTTTATTTTTTTTGGTTTAAATTTGGTATTTTTTTTCAATTTACTGGTATTTAATAAATTTAGGTTATTGCTTTCTTCATCATCATTGTGATTACTGCTGACTATTGTCCAACGTAGAGCGGTTTTCAAATGTCAGTGCAATAAAACCAAAACCAAACCGATTACTTATCAATTAGACTACTGAGCTCATCTTAACCATTGTAATTTAAACAAAACCAAAACCAAAGTAATTGTCTGATTACTTTCGATACTCTGAAAACTGCTGTTATATTATTTAAGCTCCCATAAAGACAGTGTCTCTAAGGCTTTTATCATGATCTTTTTTATCTCAGCAACTGCTGATTGGTTCATATCAATCACAAAGTTGCAAAATTCACTGTTAAGGGAACCTAACTGAACCTACTTCTTTACTGCTTGAACATAGTCCATTGTTCTGTAGTCAATGGCATGTGTTATTCCATTTGCAAGAATGGTTTCATGCTTGGATAAAAACAAAAACAAACTATTAAAATCAAATATGATTTGGTAAGTTGTAAATGATATATCAATAATAAATAAGATCAGGCCATTCACACTGGGGATATATGGTAGTCAGCTACATTTAGTCTGTCAGCGAGTCTATCTTTCAATCTGTCTGGCTGTCTATCTGCCAGTCAGTCAGTCACACAGGCGGGCTGTCAAACTGGTAAGAATTACATATTAACTTATGTGGTTGATACACTTAATAGATAAGGTAACAGTGTATCAAAGAGACTTGACAAAGTTTATTAGAAAGTGCAACAATATTCAAGTTTAGGTTGCCCTGCTCTCAAATTCAGAAGAGGGCAACCTAGACTTGAGGACAGATTTAACCTATCTCACTACCTGAGCTAGTAACCTAGTCTCGGCTACATGTGCAGTGGTTGTTCGTGTGACGTGTGTACCTTTGAAGCTGAAGCTGTACCAAATGTGGTAACTCCTTCCACTGTCTTACAAAGCTGTGTGGCTGCAACACCCTGGAAAATAAATGATGATTTGCAAATTCATTAGCAAGGAACATCTGAAACAACAGCTTTTACTACCAATGTGTGTAGATGAGAAATAGAAAATGACACAAATGTTTACATAGCCTGACATCAAAGTCAGTTAAAGATTTGGAGAATTTTAAAGTTAACTATGTAAACCTAAGCTGCAGGCAGAAGTATTCAAAAGTATTTAAAACTTTCTTGGCTGTCTTCAAACTCTATACGTAAACAAATACCCATTTTATTTCTTTATGAAAGGAAGTCAACAAAAGACAGATGTTTGAAGATTTTTTACAATCATGTTCTGAAGATTCCCAAAGACATTTAGAACATTTCCCAGGACCAGTCCCAGTCCCAAGATGTTTTTTGCCAAAACCACCACTGTCAACAGAATTTTCCTTTGAAAGTGGGAGAATTATGGGAAGCATATTGGCATTTACACGAACTTTTCTTAATTTCTTTCACTGGTTTGGGTGTATATAATTTTCAAAACTGTTTCAGTTGAGGTATGTAGTAACGTTTTCAGCAGGAGGGTAACTGGTTTTCACAGGTGGGCAAAGCTGTTTGAACTCTACTTATTTTAAGAAAAACTGTGTGCTAGATGGTCAAACCAGCTGGGCAAAATCGTTGTCACAGCCAGTCTATTTGCCTGGTGCCCAGCCCTTAATGAAAACCCTGAAGAGCTGAAATATTTCTCAGTTACATGTACAAAATTGGTCTAGACACCTGAAACCCAAGTTCTCAAACTGCAAATAAGAGGCTCATATTTAAGGCATGAAACTAATGGAAGGTAACACTCTTTTCCTGGGGATGAAGACAGATGTCTGTTTACTTGGATTATGTATACAGCAGTCTTTTTCTTACCACTCCACCAGCTGCCATGTGAATCAGGACACTTTTCCTTGCACCCAGATTAGTACAGTGAAAAAGCATTAAATACGCAGTGAGGTATGTGATAGGAATTGCAGCTGCATCCTCAAAACTCATGCTCTCTGGAATAAGAAAGCATGTGCTGGCCGGAATACAGGTATACTCTGACCAGGCACCATCTGTAGTCAAGCAAGTTACACGTGAACCAACCTGCAGGGATCAAGGGCAACAAACAACTACTCGAAATGAATTACGTGGCTGATGCAACTGCAGATCAGTCTTCAACTAGGTGAAAGACATAAGAAAGTGACTGGAAATAACATTTAATATATAGACATGACATTTTTTTATTACCGGAAATACACCAACTGTAAAACTCATACATTGTGCAAAACTAGATCCGGGACCTGAGTATATATATCTTCAATGAAGTTGTTTCTTACTTTTTCACGGTTGTTTGTGCAAACAGTCAGTCTGTTACTCCCTCGCTGCGCTTGTTTGCTATTAATATTGTTTTTACTCACTCAAAAATAAAATTCATATCTTTGTGACACCATGTAATATCCTCTATTTATATTTTCTTCTATGAAAATCTTTCCCCTACAACCTAGAATATGCACAGGACCAAAACACAATAGGTACCTGGGCAAAGAAATCTCTGGGGAGTGGGAGAGAGGCAATTTCTGAGTATTTTGTCTGTATGGCAAAATCCCAACCAAGAAAGAACCAATCAGAATGCTTGAATTTACCTTGCCATATAATAAAATAATAATTGTATTACAAATAAAACAGAAAAAGCAGACATCCTGAATTAAACTTAAAACTAAAACAATTCACCATGATATGTTGTGTAATGGAGAACTTACCTCTAATCCTGTGACACCTTCACCAAGCTCCTCTACAGTTCCAGAACATTCCAAACCAGGAATGAATGGAGGTTTTCGTGGACTGGGATAAAGTCCTTGGCGTTGTGCTATGTCCGCAAAATTGAGGCCACTAAGTGATTTAAAAAAAAATAGTGGTTTATTTTCCAAGACAGCATATATTCAAAACTTATCCAATATATTTTTCATTAACTTTTATTTTTTTTTTTGCATTTACCAACAAAGCATCAAGGAAAGGCAATTTCCAGTAAATTACCCAGCAATTACTCACTCATTTCTTAACAACATTTTAAAAGGTTATATACAAAATGTAACTTTTTAAGGTTGCTCAAAACAGTTTCCAACACTTTTCAAGACTGCTATGGTAACCTACTGTGTCATGAAAATGATAAAAATGAGTTCACCAATGAGTTTAGTGAAGTTAAGGATACACTTGGGAGTTTCTAGAGCACTCAAGCAGCTGGTACAATTTAATAAAACTTTTACATTACAAATCAGACCATTGCATTTCCTAGTGCACACGAAAATGAGTTCAACAAAAATCGTTACAAGTCCTGCAGGTTACAAGTGTCCGACTTGTAATTACAGGTATAGCGCTTCACATGTAAAAGATGGTAAGAATCAAATTTAAATAAAACTTTTACAAGAGTTCGCCTTTTATTTTTACCAGAGTCCAACTTGTAAATCACAAGTGCAAAATACAACTTCAACTTATGCCCTAGAATATGTAAAGGACCAAAACACAACAGGTACCAAAGAAATCTCAGGGGAGTAGGAAAGAGGCATTTTCCTGGGATTTCCAAAGGGCTACTTGGCTCACCTACCCTGCAGGGGAGTTCATGTATGCACCCTGAGCTACCAGTACATGAAGTTCACAGAGTTAACAATGGAAAGTTTATTCACAGATCTGTGTTACGATCTTTTTGTATGTCATTATATTATGTCCAGCTAACAAAAATATTAACATCTGAAGGCCACGTTTCCGATCCGGAACTTGCATTTCGCTAACTTGGAGTACCTTTCCCAATACTCTAACCCCAATAGTCCTCCCATGGACTTCGCACTAAAAAGGTTTCTCCACACGAGATAATTCTAAACTGAGAGTCAATATTAAGCCATATTGAACCTGAATTTAATTTAAATATCCATTTAATTTTTTTTCTCAGACATACATGCATTACTGAGACAACATTTATCTTGCAACAATGATATTATTAGCTGGAGTGGCGAAATTTAGTCACGGGTCGTGGCACGCCAAATACAAGTCACTCGAAATGGGCTGGAAATCATTTTAAAAAGCTACAGATTTCAAAATTCTACTTCTTAGCTCTAACATCACTGAAGGATAAAACTGAAATATGGCACGTGCCCCTGAGCACGTATTACTAATAAGCTTACACATACAGCGTACAGAAGCTTACAGATTACCGCCCCTCCCACCGTTTTGCAAGTTGAACAATTCAAATGCGCATAATTTCTTGCTTCGTTGAATAGAAAAACATGCATTACAGTGGATAATTTAATTACAGATCTTTCCCTGTAGCAATAATCAGCAAAAACATCTGAGAACAGCTTTCGCCAGTGACAAACGTCGTACTCACCAAGCATGCACTCGAACTACAACTTGTCCATTCATCGGTTTAGGTTTCGCGTATTTTTGCACTTGTAACTTGTGGATGCCTCCATATCCAGTTAGTACTACACTGCGCATTGTCTCCTGCTCCGGTTGGAGTTCAAGACGTTCTTCCTTACCCTCGTCATTCTCTGCCATTTCCACTTGAGCCTCCACTTCGTTTTTCTGCTCTGCACCTTCCGCCATGATTGCACGTTTTTTTCCAGGGCTCCCTGAATAATACGTGTATATCGGGGAGGGGCGGGGAAAAATGTAACGTCGTTTTTCGTTCAGTCGCGTGACTCGGGCGTGACTGACTTGGTATCGACTTGGTTCTGAAAACTGCAGAAGATCAAAACGCATTTTTTTCTTAAGATATTTTCGGGCGATTTGTTTCCGAAATGCTTACATTACTCTTCGAAAAGATAAAGAAAATATTCGAACAGGGATTGCGGTACCAGTTTGCGTTTTCTCAGTCATTTCTGAGGGCTCATTTTGAAAAAGCACGTATAGGTCAAAGGAGTTTATGCGATTTTTGGGGGGAAACCGATGGGATTCTCTTTTCATAAATTTCAGCAATATGAATGCACAGTCTATAAACTTAATAAATTGAGGGGGTACATGTGGATAATTCCCTGAGTTCATTTGTCCGAAGAAGTAACCGTTGCAGCCGTTCCTCGTGGTTTTCTCCCCACCCCCCTGGGGGGAGGGGGACCTCCCATATAAGGACGTTGGGTGCTCGTGGGAAATTTTGAAAAGAATCCCTAAGAGGTACCAAGATCCTGTTTTGTGGGCGTGGCTTGAAGTTGTTTTTCCCCCTAACAGGTGCCAATTCTAAAGCAACACGTTATCTCCTGTCATATTTTTTCGGTTGAATACTTAAAGGTGCCACAAAGGCTCCCGCTGTGGACCTTTTGAGGCTGAACACCCTAGGAGGCACCAAAACTGCTCTTTCAACCCCTTTGAGGTACTACGAGCACTCCCGTCCTTTTCATATGGGAGTCCCCCCGCGGGGTTTTCTCCTCTGTCAGCCCGGCCTGTCAGTTGACTAAGGGTGCGTTTCCTTCAGAATCCACTCCCAGAGTGGATTCTTCGGTTCCTTTGACGCACCACGATCCGAGAGATCTTGGATTGATCTGTTTAGAAAAGAAACGCAAAATCCGTTTTCGGATTCTTCCGGATCAAAGAATCCAATCTTGGATTTTCTAAAAGAAACGCACCCCGAGGTCTACACATGTAGAGTTGATCTTGATGGATAATGACCGAGGGTAAAGCTACACACTAAGTCCTGGCCATTTAATTATAGACTTCACTGAAGTTATAATCAGAGTCAAACAACAAACAATTAAATATAATAACTCTTTTATTTCCCCCATTCTCTCTGCTATTCTAGCTCTACGACTCTAAAACAAGAGTTCAATCAAACGCTTCTGTCTCTACGGAGACGCTAGCTTTGAAACTTGACGGAGAAGACTTCTTACTCTGACAAAAACAGTCCTCACTCCCTCCCCTGAACACAAGCCCACCCACCCTTCGATAATGTCAATGTTAGTTCCAACCTTAGAGAACGCTAAAACAGCGAGAGCCTGGAGAGAAGCCGTTTCTTACTTATTTTAACTGTTTTACATGCAAAATAGTGGAAAACTCCTACTTCATACGCCATATCTTTCAACTGTATAGAACTTACAGTTTTCTACAGTGCAACACACTGAAAACGCTCTACAGCTAGCACTTTGACTAAAGCGTATTTCTTAAGTTGGAAAACCAACACGTTATTTTAGAAAATAAATTGATTAGCCTTTAATAAGCTTGTATACTACTATCTAATGGCTTCTTAATTTGCTATGCACTTTATTGTTAAAAAAATAACCTGCTTTGTGAAAATCATTAAGTGAAAAAAGTCAAGTACGTATTAACTGACAATGGCCAAAGCCGAAAGGAAGGAAATCAAGGAGATGGGGAAGACCTGGGAAGGCATCAAGTTTATGGCAAGGGACCGACAGATGTGGAGGAAACATATTGCTGCCCTACATGCCACTTAGGCGTAAAGGGCATGAGTGAGTGAGTGACGTATTAACTGAGTCGAAAGAGATAAACTTTGCTAGAGGACCTAACTCATTAGTTGAGAGAATTAGTGGGGTCCCTGGAAAGACCCTCGGACAATGCTCTACAAAGGCAAACCAGCACGACCAAACAGTAAAAGTCTTCAATTTCAGAGATGGAAATCTGTTGTTGTATTAGCCCTTTCTTGACTTCATTCAATAAATGATTTATCACAATATCCCTTTCGGGAACCTAATTTGCTCTGGATAATCCAAATGTGAAACAATCTGGAAAAGCCATTACTCCCCACTCATATTTCCAAGGGGCCATATAGGTCCTATAAAGAACGATGCTGTACCTATTATTATTATATCTCCAAGTTAGCGCGCGCGCTATGATTGGTCAATTTTTGCGGGCCGTATTCTACTGTACGGCCCGCTAAAATTTAAAGCTGTTTTTGCCGCCAAAATGTTTTGTGATTTATCGTCAAGTGTTCTTAACATTTTTAGCAAGCAAAAGTTTAATACTTTCCTTTACTTCTGAAACAGTTCACTAAACATCGATTTCAAATTGACCCGTTTTGCTTTCGAGATGCGTCAGAAACCAGGTGAATAGAAATCGTTCCTGAGCCCGTCAGACACACAGTCTGTACTGTAAGTTACAGTTTCTCGTTTTTCCCCTTCAATTTATGGCCCGTGCGCTTCTCGCTTGGGCCATAAATGATGGGGAAAATACTCGGTCCGTAACTTACAGTACGGCCCTCGAACTCTGTTAGTACGAGGTATTAAAAATACATGAACATTATCATGAGGCGGTGCATGGATTAATAATGGAGTTTTTTTAAAAATAGAAATAAATCAAACTGTTTAAACTTCCCAACTCAAATACGTTTTCCCTAGGGCGAACAAAACTCACCAACTCTCTAGGAAAACAATAACTTGATGAACTTTCGACTTGCACGTGATCAGGTCGTACACCTTGACACCACAGCAAATTTGTGTGCCAGTCAGCCTCAGGCTTGTAATTTTTTCGCAGTTTGTTTTCTTTTTGAGTTAGGAAGTATAACAAAACACTGCATGACTGGTTCAAAGGAAAACAGTAAGTTTTGTTTCCCCTTGCCCCTCAGTGTTCCCCTCGGCTTCGCCTTGGGGAACATTGAAGGTCTCGAGGAAACAAAATGTACTGTTTTCCTTTGAACCAGTCATGTGCCTAATAATAATTTGTACAAGATTGAAAAAATATTTACAAATATACATTTTTTATAGACTTAAGTTTGTGCATCTTATTTGATAGTCGCTGTGGGAAATTGTCAAGATTTTCTCCAAGGCCTCAGTCACAAATGTACTAAATATTTGGATAAAAATGGTACTAAAATCCCCATTTATTTCTGTTTTATTTTCATAAATAACTGGAAAGGTATTTCACCCAAGGCCATGGATTGATATTGTTGTTAAATAATTCGTGGTCTTAAATGTCAAAAGCAGAATTTTGTGAAACGCAAAATATCCAAGGTGGGTATTATCTTTTCACATTGTTTTAATTAGGTCATCTACTTGCTTAGCAATTCCATGAACTGCATGTCTAGAATTTATAATTTTCCTATGAATCTGTTGAAGATACCAATTGTAAAAACAACAATGAAAAAGAGAGGACGAGGATGCACACAAAAAGACAAAAATGAAACCTTTTGGAATAAAAATTAACAAAGTACAGACCAGAAAGATGACAAACAACAGTGGGGCTTTGGTATGATCAACACAACAGTTACAAAATAACAAGACACAGAGTCAGCCGTCCTCCTCATGATCGGGTGAAGCTGATGCAGTTGACAGTTCACGTGATAACCAACTGGGCCAGTGTTCTATAGAGATGCCATGATTTCTCACTCGTTCAAAAAGTTGCTGCAAAACAGCCGAATGGGTCATTAAAAAATAAGTTTAACCCCAGCAACATCCAACCACAAGAGTTCAATGAAAGAATCTTAGACAATGTTATTACATTATAAGTCCTTTCGTAGCGAATTGTAACTTTCTTAGTTGTGTTCATTAAATCCTAAACCAGCGTAGCTTTAAACTATGTTTGATTGTCCACCTGGCTGCACTGTGAACCTTAACATAACTTCCTTTAGTGAAGGTTTCAACTTGAGCGCAGAGTCTAATGAGCTCCAGAGTTTATTAACAGTTCTATTGACATAATTCAAGATATAAGGGAACAATGGCTGGCAAATTCTCATAGACCCAACAACACTTTTAGCAGCTGACTAGCCAACCTCAGTATTGTACAACTTCAGCTTACCTGGGGTTTCAGGTGATTAATGTGGCCCACTCTATAGCCACACACAGCCATGTTGAGTTTAACACCAACGACAAGAGAGAAGAAATATTTCTAGAAAATATTAAAAGAATTAACAGCATGTTTCATTGTCCAAAATCTTGTACACATTGATTTTCAAAGAGTTACATCATTCTGCTGAAAATATTTTCTAGCTGTAATTGTTTTTGCTTATACCCTGAGGAACTTCCAAAAGCTGAGAGTGAATTACATTCATAAATCATTTGCAATAAGAGAACCTCAAGGTGGCCGAACACAGTTTTTGCACATGCTCTTGCTAATGCAATTCAGCGTGCACACAAAGATTACAAAAAACAAACATGTCCATACAGTGATCATTTTATTTGGTCAATGCCTGAGCTACTTTTCTTCATAAATGAACACAGGGAGTTTATGGTTTTAGTCTCTTATTAGAAATGTATGTTAGAAAAGGTAACGATGCAAAGAACCCAGCTATTCTCAGATTTTTTTTTGTTACCGAAAGAACCCGGTTAAATGTAGCACATGTGTAGTAAGTCAAAAAATGGTGATTGGATGTGACATAGCTTTCTTAGATATGCACTTATTTCTCAAGAACCACTCATTATAATTTCACAAAATTTGGCAGGAAAATACTTTAGGAAAAAGGAACTGGAATGTTGAAAAAAGGTTGAAATTTAACAGGGGAAGTTCTAGATATTTCAGTTGACCTTCCACAAAGGGATATTTAAAGATCTCTCTGTTAAACTCTTATTAAAATATTGTTAACTTGTGAGCATTGTTACAAACTTGTTGCATGCAAATGATAAAGAAAATCTAATGACTAGATTTTTCTGCAAATAAACAACACCGATTTTAAAGGCCTGTTTATAGTTATTCATGTTTCCATGACAACCCCATATAAGTAAAAAAAACCAGAAGTTTGTGTTGTTAACTTGCGTGTTGCCAATTTTGGTGACAAAGGGATCAAGGGATTTAGAGAAAAAATGAACGAAACACAGGTATCAAAAACTGTGTTCAGCTTACTGCGCTGTTCAATAACATGCGGACTCTAAAATTCAAAGATCAACCGACAAGAGCGTTTTTCACTACCGTCAATCAAGTGTTTGGTGGCTCCTCCCAGCTTCCGACTACTGCTGAACGCGCGGTAATCAAATCGTTGAGCACAGTTCAGACAACGAAACAGTGCTCAGTAGTAGTCGGAAGCTGGGTTGAGCCGCTGGACATTTGATTGATGGTAGCAAAAAATGCATTTGTCTGTTGAGCTTTAAATTTTAGAGTCTACATGTTATTGAAAGGTGCAGTAACAAGGTCTAAGAATGTCAGTCTAGTTCTCTCACTCTCAGGAGGGCCATCTGGTACAAAATGCCATTACATGCTCAACATGTGGTCACTTTGTGTCAAATTTGGACAGCAAAAAGTTCTTGCACAGATCTGTCTTTTGAAAGCATGATGGAAAACGTAAAATTATAAATATCATAAAGCTAATTTTTAGTTTTCTCTTTTGAATTTAATGCTGCATCCCGAATTCAGTTTTGGGATTGTTTTGACAAAGAAAAACAAACTCAATGACTTTAAAGTATCACAAGATTCAAAGTAAAATATAAATTCACATTTTAATCTATGTTCTTCTCAACACCACTGTCAGGGTTACTTTTAATGCCATACTACTTCACCTGGAAAATTATTGCGAGATATATTTATCGCAAATGAGTTTGCTGACTTTCAGTTGCAAATGCAGGAGCCATACATGTCTAAAACAGGGCTCTCATTTCTTACCTCCTCAGTTGAAACAGCATACTGTTGAATTTCATTAAACTTTACATGAAGCTGTGATATGTAATCATCTTGAGCCTTAAGCAGAACAAAAAAGAAATCTTACAGAAAAAGCCTTACCACAAAAAAATCTTAATTGTAAGATAGTTTGCAATGACCCAGAACTGAAACAACTATTATTCGTCCTATACCACTGTCACGATCTGTCATGGCCTAGCTTGAATGGGAACAAGTAACTTCTGTTAAGTTTGAGGTGACCTAAGGAGGTGCTAGTGCTTGAGTGCTTGTCTCAATAGAAGTATAGTTTCATGGCAAAACATTTCCAGGGAATATCAGGGGGTTTATTACCATTTTCAGTAGGAGGGCAACTGGTTTTCACAGGCAGGTAAAACTATTTCAACTCAACTTCTTTATGAGAAAAAAGTTTCCGTTAGATGGCCAAATCAGGCAGCCAAAGTTGTTTCCACAGCCAGTCAATTTGACCTAGTGCCAGCCACTTAATGAAACCCCTGGAATACTATAGAATTATTATATTGTAACATTTATTTAATACACAACTAAGCTAGCTCAGAGGGCCAATAATTTAATTCAACCAATCAGATTGCTCCATTGTCAGTGAAATCTTTTCTAAGTACTGTATTGCAGATGCATGAAAACAAAGTACTAAGCATTCAAAATTCATACTACAGAGGCTTTCAGTTAACATTGGCCTAGCTCAAAAGAATATTGTATATTTATATTTACCTTAATGCCATCTTGATATCTTTTCTGAAGATCAGACATTTGTGTTTTTAATGACTCTGCCTCCTGAGTTCTCGTCTATGACAAACAATGCATTGAGCAAAATGTTTTGTTAATACTAATTATTATGAAATTAAATAATTTCGTGGGTTTTTTTTTACTTTCATCAGCTGGATAAACAACAAACATTTTCAGTTTATAGTACTGTTGTGATGATGAGCTAACATCCAGTCAGCCAAAATAGTTTATTTTATTGAAGCTTCCTGAAAAGTGCCTTTTCCAACCAGTTTCAACCACATTTTGCAATCTCAACCAATACTAATCCAAAAAAACATAATAAAATTATTACAAAAAATTACTACTTGAAAATAGCATTTCTTATTTTACCTTGGCTAAGAAGTCTGCTCTAGTAAACTCAGCCTTGAGATCTTCAACTTCCTGCTTATACATCTGTGGACAGACAATTATAATTTAGGAAGAAATGTGACTTTAGAGATTGCCTCTGGACTAATGCCAACACACAATAATGTTTCAAGTAACAGTGTGCACAGAAAGTCTGGTCCAATAGACCAGGGCTAGTGGATTTCCAGTCAGGCTAGTGGAATCTGTCGACCACTTGCCCAATGGACAAGTAAAGTGTCTTGGGAAGGATTTTTTTTAAACAAAATTCAAATTTCAGAAGAACTGTTAGAGATGAACATTTTGGGAGCTAGTGACAATGATTTTTGGGCTAGTACATTACAGTTGTAAATAGACGTCTCATTGATTGTACTGTAAGTTTTTGGTATAATTTGGGACAATTTTTAAATCTATAAGTACCTTGAAAGTTTTAACGTCTTTTTAAAACTATGAATAAAGACCTTTATTTATTATTTATTGTAGTTAAAGAAGGGGCAAGCCCAAAAATTTGTTCTCTTTGCACCCTGAAGTAACTGTATACATATAAAAATCTTAAGGTTGGCACTTGTACAGTATGGAGGGTTTGGCTTGTACTCTATGAGGGGTGTGGTTTGGACTCTATAAAGGGTGTTAGGCTTACAAATAACCTGACTTTTCTGATGTTTTCACCTGTGCACCAAATTACGTCACCAATTCACAGTCACAACCTTGATTTAATGACCTTTTGTCACATCTGACAAAAAGTACTCTAGAAATCACAGAACATTACTGCAAGCTCTCTTTTACCATGTTCCTAATTGGCATATCACTGACCTCCACAAGGTTTGTCTAATTTGCCTATTCCAAGATATCATCAAAAAGGGAGTTACTTTCAACTAACTCATTTGTGAAGGGTTGTGAAAGAAAATCTTTGTATTTTAGGAATACTCGTATGTATTTTGAACAAGCTTGTACAGCCGAGCTCTTAGACGTGATGTCACTAAATAAAGTATTGTATTGCATTGCATTGCATTGCATTGCATTGCATTGTATTGTGTTGTATTGAATGAAGATTGGTTTGATGTTCAAATAGAAAACACTTTTCATGTAACCTATCCCATTATAGGAACATGACTGAAAGTTTTAGGGAATGGTAACACAAGCTGTAGAAGAGTGTTTTCATAACATTTTTCAAGTTCTCTCTCTCTTATTGTTTCTCTAACTCTATAGAAACTAGGAGAGAATGGTTTCTGCATGAAAAGGAAAGGAAAATCATTTGCTTACTTTGATGATTAAGATGTAAATTCTCTTTGCTTCCGCCACCATTACCTCAATGTGTAATGCTAATATTTATTTACAGAAGTACAGCTTTCAGCATATTCTTTCTTACAAGATGTTACTTAAAGTGTGTCTCTAACACTCAGGCTGGTATTGGTAACTTTATCACTGCAAAGATGTGCTAATAAAAGCTATTGTCTTACTTCCAGCGTATTTCTGTGGATTTTTTCAAGTTGACTTCTGGTTTCATCAAGAGCCTATAAAGAAACAATCAAACTTCTTCAATTCTTTACTACCTAACACAGTTTCATTTTTGTTACATTTATTACTCAAGAATGTCAAGCTAAAAATAATAAAATACTAATATGATTGTTACATATGACATTTTACTGTCACGCCAGTAAAATATAGTTACTGGAGTGCGATGTACGTTCTCAATGAGCCGTTCATGGCAGCATCGCTTTCTATAGAGTTATTGAGAAGTTATATTCCAAAGGTCAGCAAACTGTAAGCTTTATTGTAGCTAAACCTAAAACATTGTAGCTTTGTTACCTTCAGAACGTTTTAATGAACCATAGCATTGGTGCAAAGCATTAAAGCACTATTCATGTTTAAGATGTTACATGTAGTACAGCCTTTTCTACTGGCTTACCAGCAGACGAACGTCTCCATATAAAAGCTCAGACAACTGTTCAGAGTCCACTTTTAGTCCATCTAAGCAATGTAGCTATTACTTATTGTAAATCTATTGTTTAATTTTCCCTCCCTCCCTCCCTCCCTCCCTTTGGAGACAAGGTTGGTCATGAATTCCTGCATAATAAACAAAGGGTCACTACTGTGTAGTGCAGTTAAGTCTGCGCAACGACTTCCCCCAAGCTTGTTGTTTTTTCATCACCTTTGAACATTGCTTGCAAACCGATACTCTTGTCCGATCCAGCACGTGCTGTGTGTCATTGGGGAGATAAGTGAGGTTGTTTGTCACGCTATCGCTGGAAGTCGCATCATGGGCTAACCAAACGCAAGGCAGTGTTCCCCCATTAACGCCATCGCGAGTTGTTTGTATTTGATTAATAGCTCTGGTTCAATTGCAAGTCACCACAGTTAACTTACTTTTGCTAGGAACGACATTAAATAACAATAACAATAATACAATATATTTATATAGTGCAAATTCCATAAAGTAAGTAAAAAGGGTAAAAATTACACTAATAAGGTAAATTCACACAGTAAAAATGGAAAACAGGAAACAATAAATAATTAAAATACTACATCACATTACTGAAGATGGTATAAAATAACTTATTGTACCTTTCTCAGCTGAACTGCTTTGTTTGATATGCCATCCTTAGAGTTCATCTCTGTTAGGAAAGAAGCAGGCAAAAAAATAGAATTACAGCTAAACCTTTACCAATGGCTTCCTCTCTTTGCTCAGCGATTTTAATGTTAACCACACATAAGCCAATGTTCTATCTACAACAAAAAATCGGAGCTCTCATAACAATAACTTGGCTTGCTTGTGGTGAGTTTTTGGTGATTGACTGTGGTGGCTTTTGACCACAACACTTGACCCAAAGTGTCCAACAACAGCCAGGGTTTTTTCATTCTGGCTGAACAGCTTGTATTTCTTCCTTGGCGTGTGCTTGATGTTTGATGTGTCGTATGTGATGTTGCAACACGAATTACATGCGCAATAAGGATGCACAGTAACAATGGGCAAGAACATCCGAAGTTTAAAAGCAAATCAATTTTCAATTTTTCTCAATCCATTTTTATTTATTAGTAATTTCTATCTCATCATTCATAGTAAGAACAACTGCCACAAGTTCACCATGGTCAAGAGGTCAGCCATTCGATTCACCTGCTAACCACTGATGACCTACTATATAATTCAGCTGTGGAAACAGTGCACAGTAAATTAAAAGATTCATTTGTTGACTCACCATGTTTTACACCATCAATCACTACTTCAACTTTAGAATGCTGTCCCATAGTTGTGATGAGAGAATCAACTCTTTGGTTCACTGCTTCCTGGGACTGATTAAACATGTCCACTTGCCTGTTGATTCCGACTTCCCTCTTTTGTTTCTCAATTACCCTCGCAGCCTGTACAGATGCCCTTTCGGCTCTTATTTCTTCTTTCAACTTTTCCAACTCTTCGTTAGCTTGTTTCCCATCCTCCAATGCAACTGTAAGGTGATCTCTCAGACTCTGAGAAGTAAAAAGAAAGTCTCAGAGCATTGCGTTAAATTTTCATCATGTACTTCCAGAAGATATCCATACCCCCACCATGGAGAGAATTTCATGTGAGATCCCCCCCGCCCTCCCTAGAATTTCCATTTTCTGGACTCAAAAGTAACCCCTCTGGAATTTACAAGAGTATTATGTACAGCCCCGCACCCTCTGGAAATACTCATTTCGGCAAGAAAGTGTCTTAAAGAACTAATTAAAAGTAAACACTCCAAACACTAGGCTCTCTGCATTGCAGATCACTCCTGTTTATTATTGATTGATTGTAACACCTGAAGATACGCAACAAGAAAACATACGGCAATAGGGAGGTAATAATTTTACTATAACAATATAAAGAGAGAGGGCTGACCTTAGTGACCTCTTCAACATCAGTCTGTTGTTTCTGAAGGTGGTGGGCTAGGTGCTGATTCTCATCTCTATAGTACTTGAGTCGGGCCAATTCTATCTTGACAGCGTTGAATTCAGCAGTCTGGTCACGAAACTGCTGACGCAAATCTGCCAGGGACCGTTCAAGGGACTGACAATAACTCTGCAGAAGTATTTATAACAATGGTAAGTGCATGCATTTAGGAGAAAAAAATCACATACAGTGATGTATCTCTACAGTACCAGGGGTGTAGAAAGGTTCATTGTTGAAAATCTTAATGGTGACACTCATTGGGTCTTTGAGTCTTACAAGAAAAAGTGAAGAGGAATACACTACATGTACTTGCACTTGAACCTGACTCTGTTAGGAACTCATATTTTTCTTGATCCCTGATTTTCAAATGAAGGTCTTCAAGAGGTTTTCTCGAAGAAGATTAATTCTATTACCATCTAGAGTCACTGGAAATCCCCTCAGTTAAATTTTTGACAAAGATCGCTAGTACAATGTTGGTAAACGAACAATTACATGTAGACGTCGCTACTGTATATCAAACTCAGCAACTTGAACTCCCCATTATCTTGGCCTCAAATCATAAATTTTTCTTTTAGATGTGCACTTTTTACTTATTACTATCTGCTATCTAGAGCCTCCACTATCTTGAACTATTTTTACTTTCCCTTGAGAGTGAGATACATGAAGAGGCGGGTGAATAGGTTTGCGGATCGACGGATTTGGCTTTAAAAAGTGCTCGGTTTATAGACTTTTGTGATAAATTGAACAGATTGGTGGATTTCGAAAATAGGGTGGATCACGGATCAGCTGTGAATTTTGGCCTGGACTCTGGACTCTACCTGTTTTGAACGTTGGAATGTGGATCCTCAGATAGGAAGTTCGGATCGTAGATCTTTGGTCAGCTAGGGTTGTGATGTTAGTGTTTTAAACCCTTGATTTCTTTTTCCGGACGAGACTTGATTATATAGATTCGGGTTTGGCATTGTTATTGGAATTGTGTGATCCTTATCTTACAGCCAATTTTCGCGAACTTGACAATGCTGTCCGCATCTACCAGTTTACTGATGAACTTTCATACAAAACTAAATGGCAAATCTGTTAAGATAAGGAATCGAGTTTATGTCCAATGATTTCCAAAATATGCAGAGGACCTCTGAACCTGTCCAAGACTATCCTGGATTATCCACGGGTGTCTCAACTTAACTTCTGAAAAAATCCTGAAGCAGTTTTTATGGAAGAGAAACTTGTGTCTAGGTTCACCCTTTCCACATAACACTACAACCTTTCATATTTTTCATATAAACAAAAACTGGCCACCATAAATCAATTTGAGAATCTGTTGTAAACTCATGAAAATGTGTGCCTGCAGACCTGCCAATATTTTGTAAAATCAATGAATACTAGAGGGTGATCGTTGCCCATTGCCATGCATTTCATTATAAAATTTGGCAAGCTTTTTTATGAAACTTCGCACACTTACTAAGTTCGGCATGATAAATCGAGAGGTAAGCCTAATTTTTTTTGCTTGAATTTATAACAATCGAAAAAGCGTGACATCGTAGAAAAGATCTCCACTCAGTGGTGTGCATTTTATCAGTGCTTTAGATAATGTTGTAATTGTATTCGATATCAAAAGGTCAAAATAAACAATTATTTCCTTCCCTTTTTCAGACCTGACCGAAAAATTAATACCTTACCTTGGACCTAGACTGAACTGCATCTCTTTCAGTTAACATTTGAAACGGGCTTTAAATACCTCATGCTTATAACTATATCTCACTTCCTGATCAAGAGATGAATGACAGGGATGGAGTGGTTTTCAGCTGAGAGTTGTAAAACCAAAACCAAACCAATGACTTAGCAGGTAGACTACTCAGCAAACATCAAACCGTAGTAAAACCGAAACCAAAATATATCAGTGCCTTATTACTTTCCATACCACTCTAAAATACCTAATTCTATAACCAGTGTGTGCGAACTATTCCCTATTGCACACCAAAATGGTCGAAATGCACAACCTATTTCAGACTCAAAACCCATGCCATTTAGTGCTGCACATACTTTTAGGTTTACATGAAGGAGTACCCACCCACCCAAGGGAAGAAGGGAAACTAAAAACAACCATCTTACATACTGTTGGAATGAAAATATGCCACAGACATTTTTCAAACAATGCGGTTCCGGATTTGAACAAAAATATTCGCAGATTGACAGATTTGGCGAAAAAATAGCATGGATCGGCAGATCTGTATACCCCTATTCACCCCTCTCCATGAAGGGGCTTCAATTTTTCTGCAAAATTGTCTAGAAACCTGTAAGTGGCAGAAATGGAAATTTACACACCTGGCAGGCTTCCAAGCTTTCACTAGGTTGAGGGGGGTTGTTCAATCTGTAGAACTTCTGAACTGGATCACTGAATGACATAAATAACACAGATAACATTTAACAGTCATATTTTAGGTCATCATAAAAGTGTGTTCATGTCAAATTATGGGTGACAAGGGTTTCATTAACGTTTTCAACAGGAGGGCAATTGGGCAAGAGTATTAGTACTGAACTTCTTTGTAAGAAAAACTCTCTGTTAGATGAACAAACCAGCTGGACAATATAATTATTGTCTTCACAGCTGGTCTATTTGCCCGGTACCCAGCCCTTAATGAAACCCCTATGACATGAATTTACTGAGGGAACAAAGAAGTTAATCTTAAAGAGCACTAAGAGATCAACATACCTGAGGACAAGGCTACGATGGCAAAACAAATTGTTTGTAAATACTTCAAGACCTCTCTGACGTTTATCGATGAAGTCTACAGTATGTAACAAAAAGTTTTATGACATCAAAATGTGAAAATATTTTAAAATAATACATATCTGCCCGCACAGTTACAAGACATGGCCACTTAAGGGGAGTTCAGTGGACATCCACTGCATTTCACAAATAATATTAAATTTAACAACTACAAGAATCATTTTTTTTTTTTATTAAAGGAAGAGGTCACTCCAAAAAGCTTACTTTTTAGTAGTCTCCACCCATAGTAAGTAAACATTGGGTTTTTTTCACTCACCTAAGTTTCACTCCCCTGAAGTGCCTGCTATCTTGAAGAAACTTGTCTTGAATTCAACTTTGGAGGCTAGGCCCCCATTTTGAAACTGTACTTGGCAGCCAGGCTGTGTTTATGTGACATTATTCAATCCAACTCAAAATTGGTAGGAAGAAGAAAAAACCTGCCGCTGACTTGGCATCTTTCACATGGTCAGCAAAATGTATTTTTTCCAACTGATTATCTGCTTCACAATCTTCACTGCTATCATTTTTGGAGTTTGGAGCATGTTTGGCTCAAAATAATATGGCTCAAGAGTAGCCATAACCTAGAGTGGTAGTTAAAAGGCTTGTTGGAAGCCATGAACCAAATCCCTGGGACAGAATGACATCACGAAAATGCAGCCTGGCTGCTGAATACTGTTCAAAATGGCAGCAACGATGTCGAACTTTGGGCTTCCTTGGAGATGAATTTCAAAATGAAAACCTGCACTTTAGAGGCTGAAACTTAGTGTTTACAAAAAATTATGTTTTTTGGAGTGACCTTCTCCTTTAAGGATTTCTTGCAGAACACCTGACCACTTCATGCACAATGTATAAATAATTTTCATGGGTAACAGAATCATCTGTGCCAACTCTCCCAGATTATCCAGGAGTGTCCTGGTTACAGACTGAATCTCCCAGTCTCTCGTATGGGTCACAAAATCTCCCTGATATTACGGAAAGTGCTTGAAGTAAAACTTTTCACCTATATTTCATATGGCTGACAGTGGCCGACAGGTTTTTGAGCTCTTGATTTTGAGACCCCCCCCCCAGATATCTTGAATAGAAGGACATTTCCCTTCAGGATTTGTTAAGGTGGCTCCCTATAGTTTCACATGTGAAAGCTCAACTCATCTGCGCACACTCAGAGGAAAGTGTCAGTGTTTTTTGATGTTTTATGACATCAACATGAGCACAAAAAGCAAAACTGACAGAGAATTTTCTCATGTTTCCTTCTGTGAAATTCCGAACAATTCAGCAGGATGGTAATAAAATATTTTACTTTAACTGGAGCTCATTTTTTAGGGAAATCTATCTGACCGATAAAAGACGTAATTTTGCACACATCTAAAAAGCTGCCCATACGAACCCTACTTTTTGCGAGTTTAAAATTCGTATCCTAGCTGAATCAATGTATTGTGAAAATTTTGAAAGATTCACAGAAGGAAATTCAAGAAAATCACAAATAAAGCCATAAAAGGGGTAAATACGCATTTGGTTAATAGGCATTTATAATGCAGGACTAAAAGCCAAAATTTTAACAGAGATGATAATAAAACAGTTTTTCATCATAATTTGCTTATTACACTTAATAATTTTAAGAGGACTGGGTGTAAAAGCAAATGTAAAAACAGCATTCAAAATTTAACACCAGCATATGCAACATGAAAATGATTAACCTATGGAGCCACCTGAAATACCTTCATTATTTTAAAGGATTGCAAAACATGCAGTGAATAATTCCTTGAAAAACTAGGCCAATATGAAGATAATATTTTCCTACTTTATCACAAAATTGTACCAGTCTGGTGCCCATTTTATCAAATTGTCGTATCATTATTCTGAACAGCCAATTAATATCTTATCATTTTTTATTTGAAAAATAAGAATGAGAAAGTCAAGAGGTAGTTAAAAGATCTAAAAATAAAACAGACATCACGTTACCGAGTATTAATTTTAAAATATTCCACGCTCAATTAAAACCACAATCAGATATACTTCAAGCTCAGCCATTTCACTTTTTCACAAAATTGTTTCAGAGTGGTTGTGGGAAATGCACAATTTAGTGGAATGGCCTTTTCATTAAACATAGACGATAATTTTGATAAATAAGCATGAGGAAGTCGCGAGGTACACAAACTGGGCCAGACATGTCTAAAATGTCTTTAACTTTGCCCTCTAAACTGAGATTGGATAGATTTAAAAGTATCTCAGACCTGCCCGGCTATGCATAAAGTTACGAGAGGAAGGGCAAAAAAAAATGACATATCTTCCAACCCTTCACTTTATAGTAATTCCTACCGAGCGTATGTTTCCTGTTTACAAGACATTCAGATGCATGATTTTAAGTAGTAACTTCGACTTAAGCTTTTAAATTACCTTTGTTAAAGTTATCTTTGAAAAAGCGTTTTCCTGGCAAATGCAATCGAAATTGGGGATAAAGCTTACGTAACTGCAAATAAACAAAATATCGGTAAGACGATGAACTTGTTACTAAATAAATTTCACCATAATTGCGTCACCATGCAAGAAACTATACAAGACTCCCTCTAGCTACACACGATTTTGAACTGAGCTGTATATAATCAACTGCATGTAAAATTAATATTATTTCACACATTTATTAAGCAAAAATCACTTATCACCTTCTTATTCAGAAGCACAAAATCCCCATATCGTCTGTAAATTATCCAAGTTTTCGAACCATTGTTTACCTCGATCTTGTACAGCTGAGTAGAGAGACGAGAAGCTTTAGTACCGCAAACTTACGTTCAAGGGGCATACTAACCGTATGCAATATCGACGAAATATCTAACGATTTTACTTACGGTAAACCTTTCCCTCTGCTCCAGAGTTTCCTTCCCGAGTATACATGAGTCAACTCGAGGCATAGAAATCGTAGAAGCGGTGGAATTTGTAAAATCTTCGGAGCTATTTGCCAGCCGATAGCCATTCCCTAGCTGTACACTGTTCTGGCTTGCCGCTTGTACTTCCGCAATATCTCGCTCCTTTTTAAAAGTTACCGGACTAACAAGCCTTCTGGAGCGACCCTGAGAAGTTGCGGGTGCTAGGCCAGCCGACATTTTGTTGGAAACGTACTATTATTACTTTTACCGGGGCATTTTCGTGAAAGTGTTACTACTGTAAATCAAAATTCCCCGACCTCCAGACCGGATTTGCAAGGGGTCTGAGTTCTACTTGCAAACAATGGGGAGCCCCCTAAGGGGAACCGAAAGGGGTTAAGGTGATTCCTTGGTATTGCAGTGCACATCCCCTAATGCGCACGATTTCGCGTCATTGGCGCGCGCACATCAGCGTGTGCATGCGCGTACAAAACGTAAGAAATTTCCCTCAAACTTAGCTCGATAGCGGAATAAACGTAACACTCCTTTTCTTCTAAACGAACACGTTGACCCCCACTTTTTATTTCCTAATTTCAATGAGAACAATATCCTCAATAACTGAAAAAAAGAAATTGGCAGAAATCTAGGGCTATTTTTTTGGCAAATGAAATAAGTACTACAGTGGGAGACATAACGGGCCCAACAGCGCATGCCCAATTTATGTTTCCTTTTAAGGATAAAAAAATGCAGGGTATTTGAAGACATTTTTTCTGGGATGTAGATGAATAAACAATCAAAGAAAGTCAAACTCTGTCTGATATAACATGCTGCATTGAAAAATAATCGAGCTTATTTGTTGCGCATGCAGATTACAGCATTGTGGCATGAGAACGAGCACAGTGCCCCCTCTTTTTACTACGTTTTTAATATCTCCCTGTCCTGTAACAACAGCATACCAAGTTTCATCGCAAATTTATGGCAGGTTCTTTTACTAGGGAATCAACTTAAGGGCTGCAACCGTGGGCGGGGAAATGCTAAGGCATACCTGCCAACCCCCAGAGTACAAAAACCTGGAGATGGCTAGAATTCTTTTTGCAGCGATCTGAAATCCATGCTGGCCATCTTCGCTTTGACCAGGGCGACGTAAACAGCGTGCGAAAACCACGCCAATTTTGTACCAGCTATTGTGCAATTTGATTGGTTGATTTCTGACCAATTAGGATACTCGTTAAATATATATCTTACGTTTTTCGATCGAGAGCAGTTTAAATGGGAGCAACAAATTCCCTTCTTGTTTTATTTTCCTTTTTGACAACTCGAAAATAACGAAATTAATGAAAAAAAAAAATTAGAAAGAGGCACAGTAGGTAGTTCCCGGGAGATTTGGCGCTCTAACCGGGAGACCGGGAAATTTGATGAAAAACTTGGAGACTCCCGGGAAAACCGGGAGAGTTGGCAGGTCTGTTAAGGGGCGTGTTGCACTACAAATTCTGGCCTTAACCAGAAGAACTGAACCAAAACCCTTGCCCAACCTTTTCTTTTTCAGTATCAAATTCAACATGCACCTGTCACAGACTTTAGGCAGACTACTCGTCCTGCTGAGTCCCTTCTCTTTCTGATGGGTGAGAGTAAAAAGAGGGAGGAATCTGTCTTGCAGGCTATAGCCAGACTGGAGTCATTCTTTAAATGTGAGGAGCAATAATTATTAATTTTGTTTGTTCAGTGACCTCTCATGGATTCTCTTGTGTGGTATTTTTCTATAATTTTTACAAAAACCTGACATGTATTTTTTTTAGGTTTCCTTTGGTTTGAAAGTAATTTTAAATGATACAAAAATTATATAATGCAAATTATCAGTGGCGCCTCCATGGCCTGGATATGGATCCAATGTTTCCAGGTCAAACTGGAAATATTTGAAAAGTGTTGGTTTTTGGGCAAGGATGGGAAAACAGAAGAAACCAGAGAAAAACCCCTGTGCAAGGATGAGAACCGATAACAAACTTGACCCAGTCATGATGCTGGGTCGGGGATTCAAACTTGGGCCACATTGGTGCGAGGGGAATGCCCTAACCACTGTGCTACTCCTCCTCCCATAACATGAATTATAATCCATCAAATATTTTCACTTGCGTACAATTGGTCTAAATGTGTCACATGACTGATTATGCCCCAGTTCAAACCGGGGAATATCCGAGTGATATTTTCCCCAATTGTCAAAACTGCATGTGCTGCAAAAAATATTTGAAGGATAATAAACACAATAGCCACCATTTGGAATGAAAATATGCTCTGATATTTGTCCTCAAAACTCGCAGTTCCCCTCGAGCTACGCTCTTGGATAACTTGTTTGCATTTCAGAACAGATAATGTCCACAGACACATTAAATGTCCAAGCACATTTTTGCACCAAATGGAGACTACTGTTTATATAACCTCTTTTCAAAAATACTCTAATTTGAGAATATGGACCAGTTTCAAATTAGCATGAAAATATTTATTGATACCCATAAAGAAATTCTTATGTTACAAAAATTAAGTATCATTACAAAGCATCTGTACTTCTAGAACTTATAATTCAATTGTAGTCTATCTTTTCTATTAGACCTAACAGCAAACCTTAACATTATTTTATTTTTTATTATTTTTAAGGTAAGCCCTTTTAAGGATTTGTATTCAATATCTCACTACAGTGGAACCCTGCCTTATGAACACCCTGTTAATACAACCACTTTACTCTGGCCCAAACAAAAATTCCGCTCAGTCATTTTTTTTTTTTTGAGAACCCCTTTTATACCCCCACCCCAGTAATATGGCCTGATTTTTGTGGCCCACTGGTGACCAGATTAACAGGGTTCCACTATATAATGAATTTATACTGCCTTTGTGTTCAGTTCATAACTGATAACTATAGATTTGCAGTAGTTATAAGCTAACAGCTAGCTGGAATATATCCTCATATGGTTACAACTTAAGTAATTAAGTTCCATCCATGGCACATCAAATCAGTTATGTAGAAAATTCAAGTAAAAGAAAACCATGCTAACTATAACATAAAAAGAACAGCAAGCATATAGACAGTTTCAATAATAAACAATAGGTTCAGGGATGGCAAATTGGTTTTTGACACACTTAGGATGTGTACAAAATCATCTTGCTCTCAGTAAAACCTGAGAAAATTATATCAAAACAGTTAAAGTCAGTCAAAGTTGTGAAACACTGTATATTTTCAAATGTTGCCAGTAGATCCTATCCTTTCAAATTAAAGCGAAAACTGAATTAAGTACTGACATATAAGAATTGGTAGAAATATTGCAAATAAACTAATTACAAAAGTACTGCAATAACATTGAGTGAATTGGTAAGTTGTTTAATGAACCAAGGCTGTGATCAACTTTCTATCCATGTTTACCCCCAAACTGACTCAAGTTCTTTTTTTTTCAAAGCAATACTCTATAACAGAACAGAACACAACATTAGGCCAACTGACAGGGATTGAGAACCAGTGATTGATTGATTTTCTATCTGGAAGTCTAATAATTATTATTAATTGATCAGAACAATTTTGTACAGCTCTTTGTGAACCCTTTGTACAAAATATAACAAAATACTGCAAACAATAGGTCAATTAATAAAAGCAGAAACTAAAGAACTGAAATATACACACTGATTTATTGCCACGTAATCTCTATCATGTGAGACAAGTTACATGTACCTGATATAATCAAATGGACAGTGAAATATAATGCCAAAAAATTACATAGAACAACCAAAACAAACTCATTGAAACATTAATTTTTCATTTCCCATAGTACCAGAAAATGAAATGTTCAGAATGCTTTAGCTCTCTATAGTTTTCTTTTATATCAAAATGAAATAGACTTATAACTTCATTTTAAATTTTGAAAATGATTTTGAATCTGAACAATTCATATTTCATTTTAAGGAAAATGGTAAATGAAGGTCTAGGCATCAGCTACTATTTCTACTTCAAAAAATTCAACTAGACAGTGGAGTCTTTAATTCATTTTCAGTTTCAGTTTCCAATTTCTGAAAAAAAAAAGAGATTGTTACTTAGTAGCAGATTATATCACTCACACTCACTCAATCCTCTTTGTTCCTGGTGGAACACAGGTCATAGCTTTGAGCTCAATATCTGTCTGCTCTCATTGGTGGACAAAGCGATATACTGTTATTGTTGAGGTTACACCACAATTTCAAATTGCCATTTGATTTTGGTTATTTCCGGCCCTATCCCCCACTCGGGGGCAAGGAACTAAGCATTTGATTAAGAGGCATTAAGGAATCCCTTAGATGGCATACACATTCTTCAAGCAGCCTCAAGTGTCACTTTGTTGTTAGACATGTAAATCTCCTTACAAACTTATTTTTATAACCACATTCTACTACACATTAGTTTATGTGCTTGGAGTAGGAGAGGCATCAACACTTATTCCACTGTCTCTTTTACTGGAATGTGCTCTTGGTTCCTTGCTGGGCATATTTGTCAACACTGTTTGATGATCACTACCTTCCTCACTTGTGTCCTTCTTGCTCTTATCCAACAAAATGTTTGAAGAGTCAGAGTTTTCAGACTTTTCGCCAATTGTCTCAGATTCTTCTCGTTCTTTCTTGGCATCCATTTCTGAAGTTTCTGGGGACATTGAATTGTCATGAGCTGAATTTGAAACTGGTGTTGACGTGCGAGGGTTTCTCTTTTCTGTTGAAAGCCGTCTGACCAGCCTCGAGGATCTCATTCTGTCAGCGCCGCTGGAGTGTTCAGTAATCTCAACACTTCCAACCCATGGGGTTTTGTCTTCTTCAGTTTCACCTCCAGTGGTACCGGCAATCTTTCCTTTGCTGTTAGTTCGATGTCTTGTTGACAAGTTGAAAACCTTTCCTCTAAGACCAGCAACATTTGCCATTTTTTCACTTTCTTCCATCAACTCATCGATCTGAGCAGAATTATTGCCATTTTCAGCTGATCCTTTCTTTCTTAAAGTTCGCTCTGATCTCAAAGCACTCACTAGTGCTTCCTGCTGTACTCGGGCCTGTACTAGTTGAGATTTTGTCATTTTGAGTTCTGCTGTAAGTTCATCTACCTTCTGTTTCAAG
>NW_028301558.1:4452500-4517500 GCF_042242905.1 Orbicella faveolata | reverse complement strand
ACCTCAAAAAAAATGCAATAAGACCATGTTGTGTTTAATTTAATTACCCTTATAATGTTTAATAGGTGAATAACTTTGTTGCTTTTAAATTTCTGTTAAAACAGAAATTTATGAGGAAATGACAAGTAATATTAATGTTTCTCCGGTCCTTTTTCATCCCCTCGACAACATCTGCGAGACGACATATTCTACAGCAGCTTTGTACGTCGTTGGCACAGTTGACGCGACAGTTGCAAATAACACAGATAGCGAGGACAGTAAGTATAAACTTGTTTCACGTATCGTCATTTAAGGACGTTCACGCGAAAATTTTCCAGTCGATAGTTTTTTTTTTAAATTTTTGCGGCAGTCAGATAATGAGTTGCTTGTGTCTAGCCTGCAGAACAGGCGTAATTTTTTTTTGCGTATTTTAGGCTCTTCCCCTCGCGCGCAACTCGTGCTTCGCGCACGCCTCGCTTTCGCCTCTGTTCGCCTGAAATTCCCCCAAAAATTACGCCTGTTCTGCAGGCTACTTGTGTCAGAAATGCGAAAAAAAAAAAAAATGAGGGGTCATTGACTCCGTTTCAGAGATAAAGCGTGTGGAAAACTACTCTGATTTTGAAAAATGTCGCACGTAATCCAGTATGGTCTACAGGGGTTAATAGTTAAAAATATCGAAGGTGAGTCAACGGAAGCAAACGATCTTAGTCATATTTTTGTTGAAGTGGGTCTGTTGCGTAAATAATTCCAAATTTTGCCAACGTTTTCACAAGACTTAACCCTTCAAGAGACATTTGAAACCGTCACACAGATAAACGAAGAGCTAAAAAAACGGAATTCGATGGTGCATTTTGCAAAAAAATTCAAACTTCCAGTCGATAGATTTTCTTCATTTTTTCGTTTAACAGCAAGATCGTTAAATCCTGGTAAAGTTATAGCAATGGCCATCTACCTCATCATTCTTCATTTTATTACTTAGCGCGCGTTGTCATGTATGACGTAGCGTGTGAATTTGCGTGCGCAGTAAGGATGCGCAGAAACAATTAGCACGAACGTCTTAAAAAAAAGCGATTCTATCAGCTCCTGGATTATCTCAGTGCTCTGTAAAGCACAGACTGGTCTGACAAAATCGATCACGACACAAACTTGTTTAGGAAAACCTGGATTGTCCGCATGGGCTCTACAGAGTATATATACGTAACAACTGACCTTCCAAGGGAGTCGAATCTACCACTAAAAATCTCTTCGGTCCTATGTTTTTTGATCTGTGAAGCATAGACTGGTCCTACATCCAAATTGCCGGCAGAAGATAAAAAAATAAATGTATCGGAACGATTGGACTGTCTGCATGTGCTGAATGGATCTTGAGCTTTGTACAAGAGATATTGGGTGTAAGAACTGGCCAACAAGGGAGCTAGTTCCACCCTGCAAATTCTCTTCCTGAGTTTCTTAATCTGTGAAGCATAGACTGGTCCTACATCCAAATTGCCGGCTCAAGATAAAAAGACTTGTTTAGGAAGAATTAGACTGTCTGCATGCTTTTTACGGGTATGGGTAAAGTAACGTACCTGTGGAATAAGAACTTATTCCGGGACTGTCTGCATTCACTTTATGGAGAGCACTTAACGTTCCTTGTTTGTGCTCGTGTATTATTTTCAACTCACCGCGGGTTTTTTTCCCGCAGTTTTCCATCTTTTGTTAAAGGGATACTTAAGCGAACTAAACATAAATCAAACATAGCTGACATCCCACGTGGATGATCTATTAAAGAATTGGTTCATGTTTAGCGTGCGTATGTCGAGTTATGATGCACGCGGGAAGTTTGGAGAGCACGAAAGAAGCGTAAGAGTTGCTCGAGGCGACAGCCGAGAGCAACTCTGGTTTCTTGAGTGCTCTCCAAACTTCCCACGTGCATCCATAACTCGATATACGCACAGCTAAAAGCATGAACCAATTCTTTTATAATATGGCGACAACAACTTGGGCGCTAAAACATATTTTATTTGTGATTGACTACAAAGCTCTGACAATGCACCGTGAAGGAAAACAAAGGTCATTAGGATCCTTACACGCCACAATAAGTTGAGCAACGGTTGAACGAAAACGCTTAACCTGGTTTCTAAAATTGTCAACGAAAAATTCGCTTCTTCGAATTAATTATAATGAAAATGTAAGCAAACAACCAAAGTCAAAATACTCAGGTGTAAGTAAATATCTTAGCTTGCCGAAAAGTCAAAGGCTCGAAGTAGAGTTTGGATTGTTCAGAATAATCTTGACATTGCCGAAACTCAAACAAAAGGAACTTGCACTAAACTCGACGGAAATTTTGCAGCTAAATTGAAACTGCACGCGTCATCTTATCTACGCACAGCCGTACGTACATAGAGATTTTGTTCATGATGGCTCAATATATATAGGACTAGCGCTCGCGCTATGTTATAGAAGCTTTTGAACGCTAGTTACGTTAAAGGTTGATGCAGAAACATGCAGAGGGACTGGGAAAGGAGATAAAGTGCACCTGTGCAGACAAGCCACTATCCTTTTCGTAAAAGACTGGTCTTTATCACCCTCGGCTCCAAAAAAAAAAAAACAAACAAAAAATCAACAAGGCAAATGCAAAACAAACTACAACCAAATACTGAGGTAAAGCGTTTTATCTCCAAAGAATACTTATCTATCCCAATTTATCTATAGCCGGCTTGCTTACCCTTTCTGCGCATTTCGCTCTTTCACTTAAGGGTCTGATACCAGTTTTAACTTTGCTTACAGATTACTCTCTTTATTATATATTGAACTATCTCTTTTCTGATTGCCCGAAAGCGTGTAGTGAATTTTCGAAATCAGCGCCTGTGACGTCATGTAGCTGCAGATTAAACAATAGTCAGGTCAATGACACTCAAGGTCACGGGTATTCATGTCATGTATGACCGAGATGCATGATTTCTGAGGGTAATCATACATGTCAAGTTCGTGCGCTTTGTGTTGCTTGCCGACAGTGAAGAAGCAAAAACATGACAGTTTTTTTTTTCGTTCAATGTATGTAATACAACAATTATTAGATTCAGTTTTTGTGATATCCAGAATAATCAAGGTCTCGGTAAGGGTTATCAGCCTCAGCCTTCAGCTTCGGCTGATAACCCCTGCCTCGACCTTGATTATTCTGGATATCACAAAAACCTAATCCAATAATTGTTCATAAACGGTCGATTACTTCTTTTTCCCCTTCATACATTGCTTCCTTTACTGCTTCTGTCCATTTAACAGAAAAGAAATGCGTTTTTTTCCCCACAGTGTTTTCGCGAAACAGGAGCAAAGGCAAAGAACTTGACCGCACAGAAATTAACGTCAGGGAGACTGGACACCAGCTTTCGGCGCTAGGATGTCTGGGAACGTTTGAAAAGCTAAGAAAAAAGACAGCTGTCTCTGGAGTAAAAACATTCCAGGTAAAAAGCTGTTTAAGCTATATCCACTAAACGTTTTTGATCATTGAGATCATCATCATGTCTACTGTCATTAGTGAACTTGGATAAAACGAATTTTTGTCATAATGAAACGCCAGGGGTTTCATCAACGTTTTCAGCAGAAGGGCAAGTGGTTTTCACAGGCGGGGAAAAACTGAACTTCTTTATTTGCTCTAAGTGGTCAAACCAGGCGGGTAAAAATCATACTCGTGGCCGGTCAACTTGCCCGGTGCCCGGCCCTTAATGAAACCGTCAGCCACATGTTTTAGAGAAAACAATGTCGTACAAAAAGAACATCGCCGCGAGCTACTCTCGAACCCTTAAAAAAGTTCGTGGCGCCGGTTGAAGCCATGTCGGCGTCATTTCCAGTCCATAGATGATATAGGAGGTATACGTCTTTGGTTGGCCAAAAGGTATATATTGGCAGATAAATTATTTGCCCTATTCCTTCAATATAAGCGTTTAGGATACACTAAAATCTATTACAAATATCTAAGGCACGGAAGGCTCAGTCAATTTATTGCTGTTTGTAAGAAAAAAAGTTCTTATGTGCGTTAGGAGCAGGATTCCCGACGCTTTGCACTGTGTGAAGCGCGCACCAAACCACTGCGCCACCCGGCTTTGACACAGAATGCGTAGACAAATTGAGTAGCAATACATACCAATTTTGAACGCGCATTATGGTCAGCTGGTGGAACGTAAGCAGTGTACACTATGTTACTTTTGTAGCGAATGTTTTTTTGGTGACATTTCATCTCGAGACCATTCATTGAAAAAGATCTTACTTATCCAGACCCAAACGCGTATGTAGGCCATAGAACATCCAAGTAATTATAGATTTGTTATTTTTACACCTGTCCAAATTTTATGATAAACGAATTTTATCATTAACGGTCATAGAGAAGAGGACAGTGTCGTTGGTTGTTTGCGCTTTGGTATTTTTAAAGTTAGTTTATTGCAATCAGTGAAGCCGCATTTTGTGCAAAAGAACATGTAATAGATGTGTTTACCGCGAGCAGCGAACGGCGCAATTTGCATCGTATTTGCGTTCATTCTTTCTCCTTCTATTTTTATTTTATTATTCGGATAAGAGTAAAATATTTTTATTCTTTTTGTTTCGTTTAGGTATCAACAGCGAACAGTTTCCAAGTTTGAGAAAATGGCTTTGGGAACCTTTTGCTCGCTATCGGGAAAGTTCCTTCGTTATTTGTCTGTGAGTTTGAGGTAAGTCGTATTGTTAACTTGTTTACTCTGCATTTGAATATTTGAGTTATGCTTAATTTGACCTCGTTAATACCAAAATATTTAGTTGATTCAAGCTTACATCAAATTTAAAATCGCTGACAAAAAATATTAAGTTTGAGTTAAAAAGCAAGGGTCAATAAGCAACTACTTGCTGTTTTATTATCAGTTTTATGTAAATCAGTAAATATTGACAAGTATTCACGTCAATAAAACTCGACAAGGATTAACCGACGTTAAGGTACAGGATAAAACAGATTTTAACTGGTCGAAGCCTTTCATGGTGAATTTGGACATAAAGTTGATTACTAGAATATTTTTATTGTGAAATCTTCAATAGAGAACTATATCTTTTCCAGCGGGAAATACTTGTGTGTTCTATTCTTTTGCAGACGCCATAGAGATGACCAATAAGGAGAAAGGCCAAAGATAAAAGTCTTGGACGGAAAGCAAAACATTATATGGAAAAACACCACCTCCCCGCTAGCCACGACTAACTAGCATTTCTTTTATACTTTATAGCAAGAGTTTCGAGACGCCATCCTTGTGGTACAACTTTGCACTTACGCATGCGCGTTTCGTATCATACTCTTGAGTCAAATTTTTCTAAGTCTTTTGGCGGGAAACGTTTCTTGCATATAAGTTCACTAGCGCGCTCTCTCTTTCAGATGCCTTAAAAATGACCAGTTTTAAGAAGTGTTTAAAGAAAAAATTTCAATCTTTGAAGGAAGACAAAAGTTGATGTGGAACACCGCCACCACCCCACCACCACCACTAACTAGCATTTCTTTTATACTTTATAACAAGGTTTAAGAGTTCTCATCCTTGTGGTATTGTAGCCTCTAATACGCATGCGTACTAGGCGAGCGTCTTAGTTGTAAGAAGTCGAGTATACTCTGTGGGGTAACTGTAAGTAACTGGTAACTTCGTGTTGTGTAACCCGAAGTTTAAAACCGAAGTTCAAATTTCGGGTTACACAACACGAAGTTATCAGTTACTTACAGGTACCACACAAAGTATGCTCGACGTCTTACAGATAAGGCACTCACCTAGTACGCATGCGTATTAGAGGCCACTGTACCACACGGATGGGAGCTCTAAACTCTTGCTATGAAGTATAAAAAATGCTAGTTAGTGGTGGTGGCGGGGAGGTGGCGGTTTTCAACATCAGTTTTTACCGCCCTTCCAATTTTATCTTTTCTGTGACTCGTCATTTGTCAGGCATCTGCAAAAGAGTCTTGTAAGGATAACTTTCAGTAAACTGACATAAGTTTGTAGAGTGATAAAAGTAATTTATTTAGTAATATTATTACAAAGAGAATACAATAAAAATGTGTACATTTCTTTCGCGTACAATAAACAACAGTGCACTCGTTATCAGAGTTAAATAAAACCAATTCCGACACTCTTCGTCATATGTCCGCAGCCATATTCTTAAGATATGATTAAAATAAAACCTTACTTTACGAACGTTTTGTTATTTTCCTCTGATAGCGGCGACCTTGTTGTGTAACGGCAATATTAACAAAATCCAGTAAAGCTTTATCCTGCCGTTTGTTGTAAACAACACTCCATCGCCTTCACCTGTAGTTGTAGAACTAGACTATGAGCTAAATGAACGTGATAGAACCCTGCAACCGAGCCGCGAACCGAGCCGAAAACATGTAAATTAAACTGATATGTATATGTATTATCATATGTATTGTTGATGTTATTGAAATAAACAATTTGAATGACTTTGAATTTCGCAGGTTTTCTGTATCATTAACAGTCACGTCTGTTGTTAAAAAATCGGTAAACTTCCGTCTCGGCTTGTAAACCAACTATTTTAAGGAAAGAAAAATTCAGAGCTCTTGTCCACTCGATTAAGGAAATGAAAATTGTATTTTTTTTCTTTTACACAGAGCCAATGAAACTTGAGCAGGAAAAATATCAATGTTTTAACCAGGCCAAAATAAAAGTCCTAGTTTTCAATCCGTGTAGACAAGTTACATTTCAGATCGCCAATGTAAGGAATACCTTCCCTTACGTAAACAAACGATAATTTCTTCCTTAGCTTATCATCACTATTATACATGTTACGGGAAAAAGCACAGGCAAAATCCCATTTTTCCAAAGAATGAAACAAACTGAGTATTTAAAAAAATATATAACGAAAAATGTGATAGGTCTCTTAGTACTGATAAGGAGTTACATCAGAAACATGTGAAATAAGGAATCTACAGATTTGAAATGTTATCGGTCTAAATCTTTCCCAGTCCTGTCCATCCTCATTTCTGTTTTGTTCTTGTAAACATTTGCCGTCCCTTTACAGTAGCAAAATATTATTTTTAAAGTTCACGTTTTCAACTCCTCTAAAAATTTAGGTTTTGCTACAAAGTACGGTAAGAAAAAAATATTTCTCAGAAGTAAGAGATATCTAACCTGTCTCGGCAAATTACTTTAAGACATACGTGGTGTATGATCAATCCAAAATGACATCATCAACAGCTCGTCCAGGCCTTACCGCTTATCTTGACTGAATACCTGAAACAAATGAAAACAATTTCTCAGCAATTGGATTCCAATTTAAGCAATTGGTAGAGCATCGCACCGGTATCGCGGAGGTCACGGGTTCGAATCCCGTTGAAGCCCTGATTTTTTTTTTTTCAGGCTTGTTCTTTCCAATTGCTTAAATTGGAAAATTTACTGCGATGATCATTCTTCACTTTCATTTACAACCGCAGCTCAAATATGAATTATTTCGTACATACTTCACATCATTTCACTCCTCACGGGAAGATATGAACTCAATTAATTGACCTCCCTCCCAATGTGTGGCTTCATAGCTCAGTTGGTAGAGCATCGCACCGGTATCGCGAAGGTCACAGGTTCGAATCCCGTTGAAGCCCTGATTTTTTTCAGGCTTCTTCTTTCCAATTGCTTAAATTGGAAAATTTACTGCGATGATCATTCTTCACTTTCATTTACAACCGCAGTTCAAATATGAATTATTTCATATATACTTCACATTATAAGGAACATTTAGGAAACACCAATAAAACTTAATATTGAGGAACAATAGTTCAAAATAAAGGACGGCGCACACGTGACCTATGAGACCAAGTTTGAGAGGCAGACACGCCGACTTGCGCGAGCACGAGCGCGCGCGTGTCGTGTTAAAAACATCACAATAGTCACTCAACGTACGTAGACACATTCAGTTGAAAAACACTGTGCAAGTTGCGCGTTAAATTTTCGTCTGATATTTTATTCTCAAATTTGGGAGTATGGGTGTTTTACAATTCTTCAGACGTTTAAACTGTTTTGGCTCCACTCAAAGAAAAGTTAAGTCCAGGTGAGAATCGTTATAGATGCTTGTTGGGTTAGCTTTTCTTCAGTTCTTTGTTCCTGTTGTTCTTACCAGAAGCATATCATCTAGAATAGGTGATATGCTTCTGTTTTTACGGATAACAAATACTGTTTGTTTTTCCTCCAGGAGAAAAATGGAAAATGAACTCTGCAATTTGCATGAAACACTCAGAATAATTGAAGAAGATATTCAAACTACAAGGCAAGAGTTGTGACTCAACTTTGTTCACTGGACATGCGCATTTTGTTCTGTAAATTTGCAAGAAAAGACATCGCACTTTCCTCCCGTCTTCTCTAGCTTATAATGAAAATTCAACTTTCAAACAACCAAGGTTCTCATAATCTACACTACATTGGCAAGTTTTGCTCAAGAAATCAAGTCTTACAATAGCGCTAATGCTAAATAACTTTGTAATTGGTATACTAACTGTTTCCATGTTTGCACACAGGAGCACTGTAGAGTTATGCAAGCAGCGACAAAGAACTGCAGAAGAAAAACAAGAGATGACGAGAAACACCAGAAGTCATCTGACGGCTCAAGTAAAAATCACTGAGAGTAGACTGGGGCAAGCTTTAGAAAAGCGCCAAATGTTGATGTCAGACATCATGTGAGTATAAAGAACTAAAAGCAAATAAGAGACTGGAAAACTGCAAGAATTTTAAATGGGGCAGATCAACAGCGTATTACTTAAACTCGTACAGAATAGATTTACTGGAAGGATATTTTTGGCCTTTTGTCAGTAGACAGATAGCGAAACTATGCAATTTGTCTTGTATCTGTGGGGAAACCTATGTCTTAAACTTCAATTTCTTAAAAACTCAATTTCGTAATCATATCATAGTAAGGTGTACAGTAAGTTACCTCATATACACGAGCAAACTAACGCACCACTGCCTAGTGCTAAGTAACTTTCAACTCATTTCAATATTATTCACTCCAGGGCACAAAGATAAACTCCCTTAAATTAAAAACACGTCGATTCTCTTTACAGTGAATGCGGCATTCGTAAAATGGCACTAGAAGAAAAACTGCAAGCCATGGAAATGAAGGCAAATTTCTTTTGGAATGATCTGCAATGCGGTGATCCAAAGGAAAAAGCCAAAAAATGGCGGGAAAATCTGCGTAGAGTCCGCTCACAGAACGACATGAGCAAGGCGGTGCCTCAGCCGCCCCTGTTTCCCATCCTGGACTTTGATGACGATGAGTTCGCAATATGGGAGGCTTCTCGAGAATTAAGTTGTGATGAGGTCATCCCAGAGACAGAAAATTGGGAAGAAAGCGCTGCAATTAGGGAAATGTTCCTCGATGACTTAATTCCAGAGACAGAGAATTGGGAAGAAAATGTTCCAATCACAAAAACTATTGTTGATAACGACATTTCAGAGACAGAGAACTGGGAAGAGAGTTCTGCAATCGCGGAAATTTTCCTTTAAAAGGAAGCGTGAGTTGCTATATGTGCTTTTTTGTGAGACAAAAAAGTGAACTGTTTTAAATGTAATTAAGTTATTGTTTAAGTGACACTGACATCACTGAGATGTTCCTCGACCTGTATCTGAAATGGGACATTCCTGTTTCAAGGAATAAAGTGAACTTTTTGTAATAAACCTTTGACAAGGATTGTACATGGATATCTATAGCAATGTAATTTGATAAAGATATTATACAGTTCACTGACTACCTTGGCGTCAGTATATTTGCTCAATCAAGAATATAGAGGCCACATGAGTGGTTTTAACTTGCAAGACCTATAAAATACCCCCAGGGTAAAAAAAAAGAAGTCTACATTCACAGAAACCTTCTGCAGAATCTACATGCAGTCCAACCTCCGGTTGCGACCACCTTACCGACCAGTTTTTCAAAATACCAACAATTTCCAAGTCAATTCACTATATTTAAAACCTCTTGTAAGCGACCACCTCTCGTAAACGACCGCGACCACTTTTAGAGCTAAAAGTTTGAAACTTTCTTTTGTTTTTGACCTATCATAAGCGACCAATTGACAGACAATGGAGCAGAATTTGCTTAATAAGGTGTTGTAACATTAAAGATTCAATTTGTAACTATCGCGAGACTTGTTCCGTTCGCCTTATTAGGTAGTTTATCAGAAGCGAACCATGATACTCTGAATAAATAACTTTGGAAAGCTTAAATATTTTTGTGGCTACTAAAAGTTATTACATGCATATGGGTTTAGATGGGCATTGGCGCATGCAGTAAGTCTCTGCAGTTACCATATATACAACAAGGTGTGGCAAAATTTTGACCTAATATGGTCTAAACTCTCGTAAGCGACCACCTAGGCTTGACATGTTAGGTGGTCGCTTACGGGAGGTCCGACTGTAGCACAAAATTTTGCTGTAATTTAGTATTTTCAATGCAATCCTGAATTTTTGAACTACACAGCGGTTTACAGCTGACTGTGATGAATTCATAGATGTGTTTTCTCATAATTCATCAGTTACACGTTGGCAAAGTGGTAAGGTTTCAGCCAGGTAATCTGAAGTTGGTGGATTGAGGTCGACGGTTTGAATCCTGCTACGGAACTTTTCTTTCCTCTGAGCTACTAACGGATGCTACGCTCTCGGAAAACTGTTTGCTTCTCGGAACAGATAATGTCCGCGGACAAATCTCCGCGCAAATTTTCGCGCCAAATGGAGGATATTGTGTATTTATGATAAGGATATTCTTACTTTTTTTTCAATGCATTTCACAATCAACAAAAGAAACTACTTAACAATTATTCACCGAACTGGAGGTGAACAGTGATGGATATTAATCACCGACACTGAGGTGAATAATTGTTTTAGAATATACCACACAAGCTGAATAATTAGCGGACCAAAACGTTATTCTATGTGTGACAAGTGGTCGGAAATTTTAAAATCTCTCGCGCCGACTGCTCGGAGGTGAATAGTACTTGCTAATCACCTCCGAGTTAACCAATCAGAGCGCGCGAAAAGCACTATTCACTTGTGTGGTATATACTAAGATTGGTTAATGGTTGTCTTTGAAAACCGCTGACGAATCATAGCTGTAGCTATATTATTTGATTAACTATTTGCAACGATATTTCTGGTATGTACTGCGTGGTGTAGTGGAGATCATTGTCGCTCCTCAATCCAGACGGCCACAGGTTCAATTACAGCACGGAACCCGTTTTTTTCCTCATTTTTTTTGCTGGACACACTTGTTTAATGTTTAAAACCCTTTCCAACATTTAGACAGCAAGCAAAGGTTATAAGCAAACTAAAAAAGAAACCGTGCTTGGTTAACCAGAAATTTCTCCAGCAGACTTATAATTCATACCCAGGGATGTATATCAACATTGAATGAATACTTTGATCGGGTTTAAATGTGACAGAGCTTGCCTAATTGAAAAGTTCAAGTTTGCTGGAAGAAACAACGTTAATAAAATATCCACGTGACTGATTTTGTTTTTTTGTTCACTGTGTGAACTATAGTTCTGCAAAAAAGTTCAGAACTTTTTCAAAAACTTTATCGAATGACAGTCCGTTTGGTATGACATGTGACCACACTAAAAAAGGCTGTGTAGCACAAAACTTACATTTTCGCCAATAAAAAGAATACCAGAACCCAGTAAAAGAATGACGTTAAAAGGAATGCATGGAGTATCGACCAGTTGAATTTCACATTATCAGAAAAATGGTTTACATGCATGTTATACTACGAAGAGTGGAAGAGTGACAAAGTGCGCGGAAAAAAGAGATTTAACCGCATCATATCTTCTGAAAACAGAAGTGCTAGCTACCTATTCCCCGAAAATGTTTCAGCATTTTCTTACTGAATTGTAATCTTTAGTAAGGGATTTAAGAGAGAAGTTCTCCCCTTTTCCCTTTAGCCAGAAATACCTATGGCAAGACCAAACGAGCTGATATACTGCTGAAGAGTACCAACAAAGGTACGATTAGGTATTTACCACACACAGATTCAAGATATTTTTCTAGTTACGGTAATCTGTCACGAGTTCCAGTTATGTGTGCGCGCGCGAGGAGATTAGTTTTGGCGGGAAAGTTTTGACAACCCAAAAACAAACGCGCAATTTTCAATTTCGAGCTTAATATTTGTAAAACCTCTTTTCAATTTTTCTCACGGAAAAATTACTTTACCTGAAAGTGACCATGATATCGTAGCCATATCAGGACAGTGACTTGACAGGGTTTTGGAATGACTAATTGTGAATTCGGGTGCAGCAATGCGCAAAAACCATCATTGTTACACTGTAATGACAACTGGTTCAGTATGCAATCGCACACCAAGCGAATATAAAATTACTCTGGAAAGGACGAAGATTGTCGTGTAATAACATTGAAAGGAGAAATTTAAAGCCCAACAATAAAGAAAATGAAAAAATGATACCAAGGGTTTACTTACAGCAGCAAAATACCACGCCCTCCATCCACTCTGTACGTTGTTTCCAATGTCTTTGTGATCATGGCCTCCTGGTCAAACTTTTTCATCATAAATATCAGCACGATTGATACAATGGACACAGCCTTAAAGACAAAAAAAACAAGAAGAAATGTATGTTTCTATAATCGCACTTGCGAGCGGATATATAAGAATATACTAACACTTTATTTAACCTTATGTAAATATCCAACCTGACAATCCCTCGCTGCGCGGAGGGATTGAGGGGAAGGAATTCACCCTTTAAAAGTGGGGGGGGGGGGGGGGGGGGCGGGGGAGTATTCGTTGCATATGAGAGGGGGGGTTCATAATTGAAAAGAGGATTGGTAATATTTCATTGAAACCCGATAAACTCTTGTTCTGCGCCAGATCGAAACAGGTTTCCAGGCGAAAAGGTTGGAGAAAGATAGATTTTTCGGACCATTTTTCCAAAACCAAGTAACTGCAACATCCACGTTCAAGGAATTTTGAACAGAAGATTGTCAAAAATAAAGAAAAGTTACAGTTTTTTTTCCGACAGAGGAACGGAACAGAACTGATATTGCTTTGTGGTTAATTTCTGTTTAATTCCTTTTACACTACTTCTGAGTAAAAGAAAGCCCCGTTTCCTTCACAGAACAGGGCATATTCACGATAGATGTGGTAACGGCTCTCTTAATTTACCTGATGTTATTAATCCCACAGCAAAGCGATACATGGCTTTTTTAAGTAACAGTGCAGCGGTAAAATCGTTCGATTTACCCTTTCACAAATGATGCAAAATTCATCGAGAGTCCAATACTAAGCAACAAGAAGGCTGTCTTTATCTGCAAAAGAGCCGCGTGAACTCGCGCGAGCACGAGCGCGTGTGTCAGCACAATCGACTAAAGTAAACACTGTAGAGGAGGGATGCTAAATTTTCAGTATTTTGGCCAGGTGAAATATTGTGAGCGTTGACAAGTGCTGATGAGTTGGCAATATGAGAGGCTTCTAGAGAGTTAAGCTGTGATAATGTCATTACAGAGACAGAGGAACTCTCCTTTAAACGGAAGCATTGCTATACGTGATGTTTTGTGAGTCAAAAAAGTGAACTGTTAAAATAAATGTAATTTAAATTGTTGTTTGTGTTTGAGTGTCTGAAATCACTGAGATGTTTCCTTGATCTGTATCTGAAATAGACATTCATTGTTACAGTGTAGTGACAACTGGGTCAGTAATGTACGCGATCACACACCAACATCCCTTTGGAAAAAACGAGGATTCCCGTGTATTAAAATTGAAAGGCGGGGGAAGTTTAAAAGCCCAATATTAAAGAAAATGAAAAAGAATACAAAGGGTTTACTCACAACAGCAACATACCACGCCCTCCATCCACTCTGTCAAATTTTTCCAATGTCAATGTGATCATGGCCTCCTGGTCACATTTTTTCATCATAAATATCAGCAGGATTGATACAATGGAAACAGCCTTAAAGTCAAAAAAGAAATACAGGCGGGTTTTTATAATCGCACTTGCTTGCGGACATAAAAAGTACTAACACTACTATTAAAGGAGGGTCTCAATAAGGAGGGGGGTCGTTTTGACGACTGACGGTTAAAAATAAGCCGTTTTGACGATTGACGGTTACATTTTAGGCCATTTGACGGTTGAGTTTTCGGAATGACGTTTTAACACAGAAATAAAGCGCAAATTTGGCTGTAATCATTATGAAAAGGATACAATTTTGCCTATATTTGAACAATCCTTAGTGCTATAATTTGTGCTCCACTTAAGTCAATCGTTTAGTTCTTAACTAAGGATATCTGAGACATTTGACAGCTAATATTCGCTTGCTCATTTGACAATTGACGGTAAAACATTTGCAAATTTGACGGTTGACAGTAAATTTTTTGGCTATCTGACGGTTGACTGTTAACCCCATTGAGGTCCTCTTAAAAATCTCCTGTAAAGGTACCCAACCAATTCCTGGACGCGGGGGTTGCACCCTTTAAAAATGAGTAAGGAATATGCCATTGCAGGGAGAGAGGTTCCTCCGTGAAAAGTGGTTGGTGATCTTTCATAAAAAGCCGATTAACTCTTGTCCTACACCAGATCGAAACAGGTTTCCAGACGAAATGTTAGAGAAAGATAGATTTTTCCAAAACCAAGTAACTGCGACATCCAGTTCAAGGAATATTTCAACCGAAGATTGTCAAAAATAAATGCCTGGGAATGGTAATCACCAGCTTGACTTGCGCGAGCACGAGCGCGCGCGTCGTGTTAAAAACATCACAATAGTCACTCAACGTACGTAGACACATTCAGTTGAAGAACACTGTGCACGTTGCGCGTTATATTTTCTCCTGATATTTTATTCTCAAATTTGTGAGTATGGGTGTTTTACGATTCGTAAGACGTTTAAACTGTTTTGGTTCCACTGAAAGAAAAGTCAAGTCCAGGTGAGAATCGTTATAGATGCTTGTTTAGTTATTTTTCTTCAGTTCTTTGTTGCTGTTGTTTGCACGGATAACAGATACTGTATGTTTTTCCTCCAGGAGAAAAATGGAAAATGAACTCTGCAATTTGCATGAAACAATCAGAATAATTGAAGAAGATATTCAAACAACAAGGTAACAATTGTGATTCAACTTTGTTCACTGATTTTGTACATTTTTTCCCGTCCATTTGTCAAGTAAACACATCGCGCTTTTCCCCCGTCCTTTCTTGATTGCAAGGATTTACGCACGAATACAACTTTTACAGAAACGGCGAGGCTAAATAACGTTGTAAATTGCCACGCTAACTGTTTCTACGTTTGCACACAGGAGCATTGTAGAGTTATGCAAGCAGCGACAAAGAGCTGCAGAAGAAAAACAAGAGATGACGAGAAACACCAGAAGTCATCTGATGGCTCAAGTAGAACTCACTGAGAGTAGACTAGGCCAAGCTTTAGAAAAGCGCCAAATGTTAATGTCTGACGTCATGTGAGTATGAAGAATTAAAAGCAAATAAGAGACTGGAAAACTGCAAGAATTTTAAATAGACCAAATCAACAGAGTATTATTCAAACTCTTGCAGAATAGATTTACTGGAATGATATTTTTGGCCTTTGTAAGGCGGCAGATAGCGAGGCTACGCAATTTATCTTGAATCTGTGGCGAAACCTAATTTCCTAAACAAATCATTTTCATAAACGCATCATAGTAAGATGTACAGTACGTTAGCTTTCATACACGAGCAAACTAATGCATCACTGCCTAGCGCTAAGTAACTTTCAACTCATTTCAATATTATTCACTCCAGGTACATAGATAAACTGCATTAAATTAAAACACGTTGTTTCTCTTTACAGTGAATGCGGCATTCGTAAAATGGCGCTAGAAGAAAAACTGCAAGCCATGGAAAGGAAGGCAAATTTCTTTTGGAATGATCTGCAGTGCGGGAATCGAAAGGAAAAAGCCAAAAAATGGCAGGAAAATCTGCGTAGAGTGCGGTCACAGAATGACATGAAAAAGGCGGTGCCCCAGCCGCCCCTGTTTCCCATCCTGGACTTTGATGACGATGAGTTCGCAATATGGGAGGCTTCTCGAGAATTAAGCTGCGATGAGGTCATCACAGAGACAGAAAATTGGGAAGAAAGCGCTGCAATCAGGGAAATGTTCCTCGATGAATTCATCCCACAGACAAAGAATTGGGAAGAAATTACCACAACCACACAAACTATTGTTGATGACGCCATCCCAGAGACAGAGAATTGGGAAGAAAGTACCGCAATCACGGAAACCTTCCTTTAAAAGGAAGCGTTGCTATGCGTGATGTTTTGTACAAAAAATAAGTGAACTATTTTCAATGTAACCTATATTGGTGTTTGTTTGAGTGTCAGAAATCACTGAGATGTTTCCTTGACCTGCATCTGATATGAGACATTCCGGTTAATTATGGATTAAATTGAACTATTTTAAATAAAACTTTGAGATGGAATCTACTTGCACATTCCGTGATAACAATGTAATTTAATAAAGATATTATACAGTTCAATGACTGCCTTGGCGTATATTTGCTCAATCAGAAGACAGAATCCACATGAGAGATATAAATTGTAACTCCTGTAGTATTCTTCAGAAGTTTAAACTGTTTTGGCCCCCAGGGCAAAAAGAAAGCAGTGCACATTCACAGAAACCTTCCGCGGAATCTACATATCATCAAAATTTTGTTCTGATATGTAAAAGTAAATTCGATGCATCAGATAGAGTAAAATCCAGATTTCTTCAATAATCTAATGGAATGGAAATTATTGGTTTGAAAAATATGGAGTTCAAACAAAAAAAATTTTGGCAAATTTCATTTTGTTTTCCAAAGATCTGCAAAAATTCAATCCCATTAATCTAACCTTACAAAGAAATAAAATGCAGGAAAATTTCCTTCATTTATTTAGATTACTTAATCTCACTCCCTACTACCCAAGAACTCACCTTACCTTTAAGAAGGTACTTCTTCTTAAATTCCTTGTAATCCTTCTCAATGCTGCCATAGTCTTCCACAGAAAACTCCTTTTTCCCTTTCAGCTTAACCCTCAATCTTCTTCTAAATACATATTTCTGTTCCCCTTGCTCAGTGTCACTTTGATCCACAAAAACCTCTCCTGGGTGCTGGTCAAGAAATTTTACTGTTTTCGGGCAGGTCTATGATGCAACCCACATAGAATTTTTGGGGGTAAAAAACAGCACAGCCACCCATATTTCAGCAATCGTCATGTCCTGACAGAATTCCTGTCGAAGGTACAATACATACGTTAACTTTATACATATTTAGTTCACAAAAGAAGAACCAAACCAGCAGCAATTAAAAGATCAAAGCAATGAATATGAAGGAATACATTAACTTCTTAGCCTGTTTTGCAGGAGGCTCGAGATTTTCATCCTCATCCTGTAAGGGCTGTATGAGAATTGAATACAAGAACCATGTATCAAAATTCTTCACAAATATTACACTTCTAAATCAGGGAAAGACAATGCCATAAAGAGACTAGCAATGATATCCCCCTATAATGTTGCAATTCTCTATTACACCCTAGTATAAGGTGCAACATTCCAACTTCTGAATTCACTGACACCTTGGTCACCTGGGTGTTTCAGATACTTTTATAAAAATATTATTAATGATTAAAACAACTTTGCAATGTCAGCGCATTAAAAACTCTGATAATTGTTACTAGTTTTTGTGCCTCAAAACAATGGATAGCGGAAAAACAATTGTAAGAGTCTAATATTTGACCCTTAAAAGCATACAGCGTCTTTGGTGATGTAAACTCAGTACATTAGTAAAAACCAGGTAATGGTGTACTTACTAAATCTGAGTTCCCCTGCTTCAATTCATTGAGTTTATTCTCAGCAGGGAGAACCTCTACTATGACCTGGAAGCAATGACAAGAAATAGAAAATCATTATTCACAGATATCATCGAATTGCTTCAAAGACAGTGATGAATGGCATGGATAAAATTTAAAAGTGCAAAGAATAACAGTTGAAAGTTCAGGGGAGGTACACAGTAACAGAAATCGCACTCTGGGCACAGACAGTCTACTTAAACCTCAAACCAATTTTGTTTGCTCTAATTTTCTATTCATTAAAAAAATACACAGTGTTGATAATTTGACATATGCGAACTAGGACTCTTCTTACTAATATTACCTTCATGGTCAAGTAGATCAAAAAAGATTTTGACGTAGACTAACCATATCTGAGTCTTCCTGCTTCAGTTCTTCAAATTATTATAGTTTCAGCAAGGAGAATGCTTTCTTTTACATGTACCTTGACCTGGAATAGATGACAGCAGAAACGGCACCAAGAGGTTAAATCATTCCATTGAGTTCCTTTAAAGACAGCATTTGCCCAGCGTGGATAAATTTCAAAAGTTGAACTCAGGGTAGTGTAATGTTAATGTCTATGAAAACAACATGACAACAAAGTTGTGATTGGGCAAACAAACTTTCTTCAGCAGTTTCTAAAGACAGTATCAGACATGACGCCAGGTTGCTGTTATGTGATGATCTCTTGATCTGCTCACTATTAACATTTTTCTCTTTGCTGATCTTTTAATATTATGACAAATCACTTCATTTCTGGAAGGAACTTTGCTTAAAATGAGAATATTACTGTTTACCACTCTTACTTTGTTATCAATTTCTTCAAGAGACTGTACATCTTCAAGTAAAGTGTGAACATCGTTCCCTTTGACCACCGTATACAATTTTAACTGAATCTTGTTACCATTACCATCATTGAGAGCTAACCGTACACAGGCTTTAGAGAACCAGAACACTGAGTGATATTTAATAGGCTAATCAGAGTGATATTCAGGCTAACAGGAGTGTAGACTTTCATTGCGATTAGCCTTAATAACCCTGTTTACGGTCAGCACTTGATAATGGAAATAACACAATTTAGTATATACACACTCGATGATCTTGGTGCTTTAAGCAATTTGATTGGTTTGCTATCTTTGGTAAACAAAGGAGTGGGGATGGTGCTGTAGTGAGAGTGCTCGCCTCCCACCAATGTGGCCGGGTTTGAATCCTGAACACGACACAATAAGTGGGTCGAGTTTGTTTTTGGTTCTTGCCTTGCTCCAAGGGTTTTTCTCTGTGTTCTGGTTTTCCTACCTCCACAAAAACCAACACATACAATTTTATCCGGAAACAGTGGATGAAGAGCCTCTCCGTGGGATGTACCACTGCAAATTCCTATTTATTTATTTATTTATTTATTTATTTAATTTATTTATTTAATGAGCATTATTCACCCCCTACCAGGTGAATAATGTGTGATGAAAACAAAAACATAAAATCTTGTCTAGCATAAAATCGCATCTCGCCAGTGTTTCTGAATCAGACCTCCTGAGAATACAAGATGCTGTACCAGAAAGTACACAGAAGGCTATGAAATTTGGCTGAAAGTTTTCAAAGGATAGAAAAGACTTCCTGACATTCGACTTTCGAGCAGTTTCAGGACATGTCCTTGGCAATCACAGATTTCATCAATCTAAACAAACCTGACCGCCAAATCACTCTTCACCCGGCATTGGCAGAATTTCGCAGGGTTCATCTGCGAAGCATCAAGTGCTATTCAACGAAGCACCTTCACAACTATACAGGAGAACGTCTTGAATCGTAAAAGAAAACATCATTCTAGTTTTCACAACAGTCCTGCTCCACACTGACCGATTTAACCACTGACCGCCTTAAAATACAACTTCATACAGGCAAAACATTTCGTGTACGTTTTACCCTTTTGGGAACAAGAATAGCGACTAGTAAGCTTCAAGCTTACAGAGAGAAATTCGAATCATGGAAATTCCCCCCGGGAAAATTATCCAGGTGATTACGAAGTAGCTACTCGTAGGTTTTTCTGCAAAACAGTTAAGTGCCTTACATCTTAACTGGTACATTCTATTTACAAATTAATTAACTAAACATTTCTTACCCAAAAAGAATGCTGATTACGTATATAGAGATTCGGAGATGACATCGAAGCATGCCTCTTTCCGCCATGTTTCAAATGGATACTAGGTACCATTCCCACCGAACATATGAATCAGTGGAACGCCTGTTTGGTTTGGCCTTTCATCCATTTCTAGCTCCGAGAAGCTGGACTTCCTCCTAATTACACTTTGCTTTCAAATCACCGTTTCAAGACTGACTGGTTGACGAGGTAAGTGCTTATTTTGTCAGCAAGGTCTTGTATACTGTAATAGCGAGAGCACATGAAAATACACGCGAACTGTGGCAAACAGCCATGATTATTTTTGTCAAGGCGCAGAATGAGAAATCGAATACTACCTGTGTCGCACCCACGTGGATCCACACACCGCCAATACACGAGAACTAGCAGAATACATGTAAACAGAACAGTGAAGGAAATCTGGTATGCCTGCCAACTCTCACGCCTTCGTTGGGCGTGAGTCTCACGTCTGCGGGTAAAAGCTTCCATCTCACGTCCACGGGCCAATTTCTGACGCCCATCTAAAACCATTTTGAGATCCCCTTTACTGATGCCCTTTCCCGAAGAAAGTGGCTATTTTGAGGAAGGTTTTCTAACAGAGGCATAACTGAGCGAACATGTCGGTACGAAAAGATGCCCGGGAAGGATATTATGGGTAAAGTGATACGTTGCAGCTAACGTTGATTGATCGCAGTTCATAGCAATCAATTGTGGTCTTTCCTTCCCTTTAATTGGAAAACTGTGAACTTCGATCCAGCAATAGTTCATTAGGACTATGCTACTGTTATACTTTTAGGCATAATTTGTATGCTTTCACACCTCTGTTGGACAACCTCTCTCAAAGGTCTGGGGGTGGGGGGGGGGGGGGGGGGCTACTCCCTATACCGGCCTATACAGGGAGGCTCTGCCCAAAAGGGGTGTGTTTTCAGGCTTCAGGTGTATAAAAGGGTAGGGATATTACAAGTTAAGGTACATGGAAGTGTAGGGAAATCTGTCATTTAGGTATAATGTAAAGAGGAACTGAACTAGTAATGCTTGATGTTCTCGCGTTGTTTTGTTCATTGACTTCATTCCAGGGATTTAGAAAAGGGATGCAGTGTTCTTAAGTAGGTACATAAAAAGGGTACTTTTTTTCTTTTAAAGGTATTTGAAAGGGGTACCTTTTCTGTCAGAGTGGTCTAAAAAAGGGTACTGTACAAAACTTTGTAGAGTATCCCCCTCCCTGGTCTCAAACAAACTCTATGTTAATGAGACAAACCAATGCAACAGAGCAGAGGTCAATGTGAATGATGATACGTTTCCCCAAATTCAAGGGACAACATTACAACATTATTTCTGTTTGGAGCAACATAGCCTGGGTCTGGGACTACAAAGTGATCAAACATATTCAATGTCTGTGGAAATCTTTGTAACGTTCTAACCTGGATATTTTTGGATGTCTACTGATATGATCAGGTCTTTTTGAAAATCCAGACACGGACCAGGATAACAATCTCCTGGGGGGAGGACTCCTATGTAAAAAGGACAGGGTTGCTTGTTGGAAATTTTGAATAGACCTCTAAAAGGGATCAAGATCCTGTTTTGTGAGTGTGGCTTGGAATTTTTTTCACCCCTAAGAGGTAACAACAGATTTACTGACACTGACTGTTTTTTGGCTCAATACCCTAAAACATTTGCAAAAGCTCTTGCTATGGAGCTTTTGATGCTGAACGCCCTAAGAAGTACCAAACCTTCTTTTTTAACCCTTGAAAGGTGCGACGAACACACCTGTTCTTTCATATGGACAGGGTCTGGGTCTGGGCTTGGGCCAGTCGGAGTGTGTCCTTTGTGTTCCCCAGGTTCTAATCTCTTTTCACCCAAGTTTACTATTGTCCATAATACACAGGGCCTAAGAAAACTATGGCTGCCAGTAAACGCTATATTCATCCAGGAGCCAGACCGAAGGAAACAACAGGTGGACCCAGAAAAATCTCAGAAGATTCGCAAAGATCTCTAGACGATTTAGTCCAAGATCTAGGGGGTGATGTTTTTACAGTAGAATTGAGATCAGAAAACCGTTATAGTAAGTGTAAAGTGTGCATACAAATAAATTACAGAAACTCAATTTAATTTTTTTAGTGGTTATCGAAAGACCATCAGGTGGTGTCATTTTAACTTGTCACCCTGACACTCTATACATTTTCTGTAAGTTGCATCTTTCTTCTTGTAACTTGACCTAATCATTGTTTAGGGCCTTGATTTTAACATCAGTTGATAGTCAATAATTATCATGTAACAAAAATCACTGGAAAACAATAGACCTAGCCACTTTAAAGACTTTGATGGAGATATTTCAATCAAATCTGCCCTATAAAGAAACAGCTTGTTAACAATGACAGTGACAGTGACAATGACAATGACAATGACAATGACAATGACAATGACAATGACAACAATAACAATATTGGTAATAACAACAACAACAGCAATAATTATAATAACAATAATAATGATAATAATAATAATAATAATAATAATAATAATGTTAATAATAGAGCAGTTTTCAGTTGAGTATCATAAAACCAAAGCCAAACCTGTCCAATTATTTACCAAGTGGGTATCCAATTACAGGTATCCAGTTATGGAAAGTTCAAATGGATACCTGTAATTGGAAACCACGTGATTGCCCGCCGATTATGTGTCAAATAGGTGCAAGGAGAACTAATCAAGATTGAAAATTTTGTTATAGTTGTGATAATAATAATAGTACTACTACTAGTACTAGTACTAGTACTAGTAATAGTACTAGTAATAGTACTAGTAATAGTAATAGTAATAGTAATAGTAATAGTAATAGTAATAGTAATAGTAATAGTAATAGTAATAGTAATAGTAATAGTAATAGTAATAGTAATAGTAATAGTAATAGTAATAGTAATAGTAATAGTAATAGTAATAGTAATAGTAATAGTAATAGTAATAGTAATAGTAATAGTAATAGTAATAGTAATAGTAATAGTAACAATATTAATTGTAATATTTTTGTTACCCTGATAACATTGCAATTGGTTTCCAGGCAGTCTTCCATTCACAGAAGTAACTGATAAGGAGAATAGTGACTCAAGCATTCAACAGTTTGAATTTCAGTTTACCTATAAAAATCTGAGGCAACTTATGCTGGTAAGTTGAAAAACAAGAGTTTGTGTAAAATCCTATCAATGTAATTTAGCCTAGTAAAAAAGAACGTCTTTTCATGTGCTCAATTTATTATGAGGGAGAGCGATCTCAAATATTTGCCCTGAAAATGCCAGATTGATGAGACAGCTCTGCAGAGGTCTATCTACTGTCTCTCTGATCTGTTGTTGCTCACTTCTCATATGTATTCTAACTAACAACTAATCAAGTCCCACTGCATGGTCAAATCTCTGTGGAGCTATGTCATTTGATTGGATAAGATTTTTTTGATTGAATCTCTGATGTCTCTTTTGCAGTGGGTGAATTTGTGCACTCAATATATAGGCTAGGTAAAACCCTTTTTTCAGTACTAACAAGTCAATTTGGCACATTGTCAATGACAATGCAGCATACAGCTGTTTCGACAAGGTTGCCCCACAAAAGTATAAAAGCATACCCAACAATGCGGATTGGTATTATGGGCAGTAAGAGTTTGACATTGCTTGACTGAGGTTCACGGTGATTCAGCAAGAAGGAAGAAGAAAGCATAGATACACATGTTCGTGCTGTTTCCTTCCACCACGCTGAAACACCTTGTGGTTCAGTCAAGCAATCATAAAGCCACCATAACCTAGAATAACTTTTGACGCTTTTCCTCATTTGTAAGATGACCTTTCTCAAAACTTTGCATTCCTCAAGGCCAAAATGATAATAGCACTGCAGTTAATTGAATTTTATTAGTATATTTAATTTACTTGTTTAATAATATTTAATTTACAATACTTAATTTCCTTGTTTGTTTGTTTGTTTGTTTGTTAGCCAAGGTTACTTATTTTTTAGGGAAATATAAAACTCCTTTTGGACCCTTTCAATCCTGGTTGTCGACATGCAAATTCCCCTTGCCAGAGTGCACAAATATGTAGTTACAATTCCCAAAGGAATGATCCCCCATGTATATGCACCTGCCCTTGAAAGTAGCAACCCCCAATGGGAACAAAAAATTTCACTGTTGTTAGCATATCATGAAGTAGCAATCCTCCGTAGGAAAAAAGATGGCGACTGATACATTTACCCATAGTTCTTAGCACACGAAAACCTTAACAATGTTCATAAAAACATGCAGAAATGTTATAAAATCTTCACCCCTAGGCTACTTAATATCCTTTGTACAGGGACAAATATTGCAATTATAAGGCTTTCTTTGTGCCTTTTGGGCTGTGTTAGGTTCGCGAGGCATTGTGGTAAAATGTACAGCCGCCATCTTTTTTCCCACGGTGGATTGTCCCACAGTCCCCCAGAAAGCAAAGGCCCAGCTCCATCTTGGAACTGTACTGTAGGAAAAGGTCACTAAAACCAGGCTTTAGAATCAGAACATTTATGACATTATATTATAATAGTCAATTGACAGATTTAAATGTTTTAATCACCAAAAGATGATATTTTTAACCTCCAAGTGATCATTCTATGTGTTCTTTCGACCTGCCTTTCTGTTGAACTGCTAGAGAAGAAATTAGATTGTGATCATGTTCAGGGTTTTCAGGGTTGACAACTTCTTTTTTTTAGTGGTTTCGGGGAATAGGTTGGAAGGATCAATATGCTGTACTACGGTTTCCTACAAATCTTGAAAAACCACAGCGAAAACAAGTCCATGAAATTGCACAAAGCTTTGGCCTGGGAACCTCTAGTTCAGGCTTTGGAGAAACGGTATGAACCTTTTACATTTTAGTTATTTTTTAATACGAAGTGTAAAAAATTTATAGAGATTATGAAATCAATACTATCTAGAAATTATGTTGTTAAAATGTATAGGCAATCATTCAGTTTCTGTGAATTCCAGAGACATTAAATTAAGATGAAAAAAATTGGAACAAATTTGATGGTGGATGAAAATCATTAATTAAAATTGATTTTGTTCAACAGAATTGTGAATGCTTACTTGTTTTTCCTTTGTCTTGAAAACCAAACAGCTTTCTTGGTTAGCAAAATGAAGTGCAAATCTAGTGATTAAGCTATTGACATTATTTTTTTTGGTGAAATTATGCAACAGTAAATATGGAATTCTGACCACGCTTGAGGTCCAGATGGCTGGCTTTTTGACAAAATCGTTTTTTGCATGTTTATAAACCTAGATGCAGTCAAAATCTATAAATCTACAAGAAATTAAAGAATTATGAAAGAATGACAGAGGCAATATCCAGTCCTCTTTGCTGAACAAGATTGGTCAATAAAGGACTTATTACTGACAGTATATGGCAAAAAGAACATCTTTTTCTTGCAGGACACATTGGGTAATCCTGATCCCCATTTTAACTGCCTGAGTAGCCAATCACAACACAGGATATGGTTCATCTTGCCAGCTCACAGAGCTACAATGTCGTATTCCCATGCTTACCAATACTATGTCTAAAAAGGTTACCCACATGTCCCCCTAAATAATTACTGATTGTGTCCAAGTGGGATTATACTGTAATTATTGTCACTTAATAACATTTTTTCCAGCGTTATGTCAGTGTATACTCTGTGGAAAGGGCTACACTTGGTGTTGGAAAAGTAAACTTAACCAAATCAGAACAAGAAAAAGCCGATGATATCTGGAGACTTGTTAAACATCAAGGAGAAGATAAAAAGTATGAAGGATTCAGCCGCAATGAAATCGAAGAGATGGTTCTTGTCAATAAACTTGCTCCATTACTTCAAGACTTGTGGGACAAGCGAGAATCTTTACTGGTTGATGACATTGCAGAAAAGAGTAGAGTGTCTGATAAATGAAAGAGAAATTATTAGACTTGAAAAGGAAATATTGTCAAACTACATGGATGGGTTGTTGCTGGTTATTGTAGATGTCTCAGAGACCCAAAACCTGATTGCTTTCTCTGAAAGGTGGCTGTGGTGATACAAATAAAAACTGTGAAAAAACTACTGCATATCAGATATGGAATAAGAGAAAAAAGACTGATGGCCTACCAATGAAAAAAGTTTCTTTTCATGATAATAAGTTATCATAAATTGTTAATCAAGTTATATCTGCATGTAAGAAGCCAACATATCTGAAATAACTGCTTCAAATTTTTTTGTTATTATTATCTGCTGGTGTGAGTAGTGTGTTATAAATCATGTACAGTACGAGACAACAAACTGCTGGAAAATGTTGCTCTTGAGTATTTTTTGCAAGTGTTTGACAGCAATTAATTATGTTTGAGAGAAACTTGTAATGTATATGTATTCCTTTACAAAACACCAAGGGGAGAAGAAAGGAAAAATCACTCAATTTGTTGCAATTATCAAAACATAATTTATTTTTTGCCCTTGCGATCATTGTGCCCACAGTGCTAGTTTCTGCTATTTCAGTATCTCTATAGAGTTGAAGCAATAACTATTTAGGACTTTAGTAGATACAATTTTACAGGGCATTTTTGAATTTACAATTTATTTTACCAGCTGAAGATTATTATTAAAACTGATGTTTCGTCCGGGAATATGTCAGTGTAGAAACAAATGACCAACAAGAGTTCACTACAAGATATTATAATAATAGATAGGACCCTGTGCACACTCTGATTGGTCAAAAACCCATGTTTTATCAGAGTTTAAAACATAGAAAAAGTGTGTTTTATTGTTTTTTGCCACATTACCTCTATATGATAAAGCAAATAAAGAAGCCTAAGCCGTGTATTACACTGTGATAAAACACTCCAGACATTTGAGAACACACAAGAAATGTAGAAAACACTTGCCTGCGGCTCGTGTTTTCTACATTTCCCTTGTGTTCTCAAATGCCCGGCTTGTTTTATCACAATGTAATACATGGCTTAGGCTTCTTTATTTGTCAAATAAAAGTCATAGTACAAAATATCAAAATATAATATTCTTTACTTATTAAATAGTTTTCTTTAATACAATAAATAAAAGTGTATATTGTTTATATCCACCTTATTTAATAGGGTGTCAAATTTATGAAACACATTTCTTTGTAAAACTATCGCTACATCATTATAAATAATTATTATTGCCTTTATTTCAAGGATGTTTCAACCACTGGGTACAGTGGAGCCTCGATTTAACGAAGTGCCAAGGGACTGGGGAACTAATGGTTGGTTATATTGAGGGTTTGTTACATTGAAAACCTTGATATAACAAATTCGCAGAAGAAGAACCAAAATGTTTGTTATTTTGAGGTATAGTTAATAATGTTTTTTTTTTAATGATGTCACATTGCACTACCCAGCATTTCTGGATCTGAGCTTTAATATCTGTATGAAGCTACAGTACACTGTACAGCTCTGTACAAAGCATTGGTACCAGAAAACTATACAGGTCAACAAAACTTTGATAATTTCAACATTACTGACTTTTACTACAAGAAGTCTTCGAAAATAAGGAAGTTAACATTTATTAAATATCATTCTGTAAATGTGTCAATAGTGTCAGTGTCTGCATTTATAATGAGCTATTAACTGTGACCCTGATATATTGTTACAGAATTAAAGGATTTTCATCTTTGTTGGTCTATTTCATATTTATCTCTTGCCACGTGTTAACATTTTTGTTATATTGCAGTATATTGTTCATTTGGGCTTCCAGATTGTGTTTGTTATAACTTGGATTTCGTTATATTTTGAGGTTCTGTTCTGTACATTTTACTGTTATAACTTAAGCCAGGCTGAGGAATATTGTTCATTATAATCCATCAAATATTTTTGCCAGCACACGATTGGTCTAAACGCATCAAGTGACTCAATATTCCCCACTTAAAAACTGGGGAATATCCAAGTATATTCGCCAATTTTGAAAAATGCGTGTGTGGCAAAAAATATTTGAAGGATAATAAACACAATAGCCTCCATTTTGCTTCCGCAAAAATATGCTCAGATAGCAGATAATGTCCACAGACAAATACATGTATCTGACCATATTTTTCACGTCAAATGGAGGCTATTGTTTATTTATACTAAAGAATTCATTATTAGAGGTTCGTTAAATTGGGGTTCCACTGTAGTCGAGTTTGAGAGAATAAAAAACACCTCTTGCATTTGAAGAGTGTAATATTGTTCAAAAGGCCTTATGTGCCTACTGGTTTAAAGACATGAGATGAGAACGATGACGATGATGATGATGATGATGATGAGTGTCAATAGCTTATGAATACAAAGTGTGATTTAGTTAGCCAGTCGTTATTCAGTAGTCCATCAACGTCTGTATGGCAAGATACATTGATAAAATGCTTGTTTATGTCCTTGAAGGGAAAAAAGGCTTACAGTGTATTACACTGATGTTTAGTAATTTACTCTTACTAGATCTCCGGGAGGCAGTGCACCAGCATAACAAAGCACTTTGAGTCTTTGAGTGCAATTTTGAACACTGACCTCTCACTTACAAGTTTTGCCTTAATGTACAAACCATTCTTAAATCTCTGCTTAAAGCAATAATGTAGTGGATGAAAATTTATAGCAGCGTGTATTTGACATTTGTGTAGGAGGTATGGTACAGCAATCTACGATTCCTGACTTCTGGAAATCAAATTAAGACATTTCGGGTAAAGCTATTCATTGTGCCACTGTGTTCTGGGCCGGTGTTAACTCTTCCATGGATTTTCACCACTAAAGAATGTCATGGGTATTGGTGAACTTTAAGTACTTCACTGCAACTTGACAAAAAGTTATACAGTAAGTATCCTCCAAAAGACTAACGTCCCATATAGGAAGGCTGTTAATGCAGTCAACCTTTTCCCACCAAGGTCCAGGAACTTAGTGTAGAAAGCACAGTAGGTCTCAAGATTTTGCAATAGATAGATTAAGCTAAACATAATGTTCTTGTATGTTTTTTTTTTTTTGTTTTTTTTTTGAAGTACAAATTTATCTTTAAGCCCTGCTTCCAGCTGTGTAAACAGGCTCTGAAAAATTGTTTCCTGGGGCAACCAGTAATGCAGATTTTACTGCCAAGTCACCTCTGTTCTAGGAGGAGCTAATTCACTCATGTAGCAATACTCCCAGTGAAAGCTGCCACCAATTACTTGTGAATAAAATTTGCTTATTGAAAGTCACATAGTGCAAGACCTTAGAGACCTTTACAATAGCCATAAACAAAGGCTGCTGGACCATCAGTCACAAGTCCACAACGTCTGCTTCATTCAGTGTAATCTGCTTGACAAGTCGTTCACTTAGTTTCCAAAGTTTAGCAGCTGTTTCTGGATTCTTAGCTTCCTCAGATGGCTTACATACACAGCAGTTGTTGAAGTAATGACCTCCCACTTTATCAAGCTCTTTTGCTGTGGCACAGTATACAACAGTGGCTGCACCTTGTTCCTGGGGAAAAGAATGTAAGGTTGCATATACCTCCAGATCACAGACAAAATTATTTTTATTAATTCCCTTTTGTGCTTTATGCAGTTATCTTGCAATATTTAAATGTCATACTGCAGCCGAGAAGAAAACTTTTGCATTGTTCTCTTGACTACCATTGAAGCCATTTGAGTGCTTGTGCTATGATTGACAGGGTCTTTTCTGCTCTAGATCCCGATATTGATTGGTTATATTTCACATGTGAAGAAAGCTATATGGGAAGGTCGTTGGATGTATCACTTTTTTCACAGGTGAAATATAGCAGATACAGAATTCTAATATTTGCAGTTTTTGTTATCAAAACTTCTCATTGATATATATAATGCATAAAGTTGCATGGGCACTAGGAAATGGGTGTATATACATATAAACAACTGAACATCCCAAAATTAGACTCTCCATAAACATGTCAAGATGTTAACCAGCTGGCCAACTGTGTACCAACACTCTTTTGACACGATACTGACAGATACTTAGAAATGTGAAAACATAATGAGCTCTTTTACTTTCAATATGATCTTCAACAGCTTTTAATTAAAGCAGTACATTTGGGCGACACAGAGCCAAGAGACAGCCCACAGAATTTTTGGGAAGCTGTACCACACTTTTACCAGTGAACGGGTCACCAGTGGGTGAGTTAATACATTATATGTTATTGAACTAGCGTGTGGTCCATGTTGAAGAACTTATTTGGTTGAGCTCCTATTTTTACTTAAGAGGTTTGTGGACCAAGCCACAGGCAAGGACCATTAAACTTGCAAAATAAGAACAAGACCAATGTTCTCTAACATGGACCAAACAAGCTAGCTCAATAATAAAAGTGTTTATTATCATAATGGCTCTTTTTAGTCTGCTGATAAATTGATGCATCTCTGTGATCCATGTTTCTCAGTAAACGTGCACTCCAAAGGTAGGCATTTAAATATAATGTTTCTCATGTCGCTTTGAATTTGCTTTTGTGACATGACTGAAATTGTCCTTCAAACATGAAGCTACTGAACAAAAAACTTAATTTGTGCAATAAATTGAACTGTTGAAAAAGCAATTCCCTGAAATTAATTAATTTTGAGAGCGGTCATCTTAGCAGTCCATATTGCAAAATTCAGACCGCTTTGAGAACGAATCAGAATTTTCCTTTACATCATGGACCAGTTCAGCGACAAAATAAATATTCCACATTCCACATTCTCTTTATTATGAGAAGCTTCATAATGTGGCACTAAACAAAAAAAAATCATACACTTTGTTTGACTTACTGATGACTTGGCAAAAGGTCTTGCCATAAGAAAAAGCAGCCAATAGAACCAAGAATTCTTTGGCAAAGATGTGTAGATTAGGTTTCCAGGGTGAACAGCATTACATGTCACTCCCTTTGGTTTCAGACGACGATTCAGTTCCATGGAGAACAACAAGTTACAAAGTTTAGATTGATTGTATGCCACGATGGACCAGTATTTGTCTTTAGAAAGTGGGAGCTCTGATAGCGGTAACTTTTTGGAGTAGTTCAAGTCAGGAAATCTAATGGAAAAAAAAGAACAGACACAGGAAAAGCTAAGGAAGGTTATTGGTGTACATGCGCATGTAAGCTGTTAACTGTTCCCGCATTGCTGATACTGGCAACACTGAAAATACTTCCAGGATCTTCAAGGGTCTTTAAAGACCCTTAACAAAGTTGTTTAAGGGCCTTTATTTATAATTATTCCTAGAGATCAAAATCATCATGGTTCCTGCATGATACTGCACAAAATTATATTTATTTAATTTAACTTTTAGTATCTTGCAACAATCCTCATTTACAGTACATAGGGATCCTCAAAGATCTTGTGAGATCCTACAAGCTTACACTGTATTCTAAGATTCAGGTAAAATCCTCAGTGAAGCCTTGAGGATCTTTTAAACAATCCTCACAAAGATCCTACTACTAAGGATCTTTCAAAGATGTTTAACCTGAGATTCTTAAAGATCTTGCAAGGTTTTTCACTGCCTGGGATAGAATGTACACCTTGACATGTATATATACTGGCAATTTTACCTCTGGCAAAATTATTTGGAGATGAGTGTATCTTTCTCCATCAATATTAGCCAATTTTCACAGAGTTGCCTTTACATGATGAAGTCACCTTGTCCAAAATGACCAATTTTGCCTTCACAAGGCAAATACATGACTGTATGTAACACTAACCTAGAAGCCTAGTTGCAGCTGCATTCATTTTGTCTTGAAAGTTTACCAGACTTCAGAATTCTTATGCGATAAACATCAGGGTCATATACACACCTGTGAGATTCAGAGCACAGAACTACAACTCTGGCAGGAGATGATGAGCAGAGAATACCCTCTAGCAACTTCACCAGGTAGAAATGGCCAAGGTGATTGACACCAAAGGTACTTTCAATTCCATCTTCCGTCTTTGTCCAGGCCAAACCAAACACTGCAGCATTACAGATCAGGATATGAAGGGGCCTGTTGAAAAGAGATTAAGACAATCATGACTCCAATTTGAAGCTGAAAGGTTATTGCAGAGTGCATTCAATGTTGATCCCCATAGTGGTTAGCTGAGGGGAGGTGCTGGGGAGGTGTGCATGATCCCAGACCCATGCATCTGATCACCCATACATGAAACGAATTTTGCGCTGGTATTCCAGTATTTAGTTATGCTCAAATACTTTTACGCCCACTGTCGCACCTACTCGCTTGTTCTAATTATGCATAACTTGGGATTGGTTAGTCTCTCGTACATGTATTTACACCTTCTTTGATCACTGAATATTCACTCACGCTGGTGATACACGCAGTTTATACTTCATAATTTCACAATTTTCTCATAAATTATTTGGATCAACTTGCAAATACTATCATATTTCTTGTTTGCTTGATTATTTACTGGAATTGAAGGGTTAAATAATTTACGTTCGTTGAGCAAAGCAAATTAGAACGTAACACCTTTTCTAAGTGGTTGCTATTTAATCCTTTTATTTGATTGGTTGCATTATGCATACTGAGAGATGTTTATGAAAAATCAGTATCCAACACTCCCAGGTCAGCACACGTAATGCAATTCTGTAACTTAAGACATACAGTTAACTACAGAGAGTTCCCAGAAAAGTACAAAAGGGAAAACATGTTTATACTATAAATTATAACCTGTGAGCAGGTTCTCGTGCACTGCAGTATGAGCAAAGGCAAAGCCGTGAGAGGTGAGTCGGGGAGAGAAGCGAGCCAGAGAAAATTAAAGCCTGCACAATCCAAATACAGCTGTACAGCCCCTCCAAAGGTGTCAAGAAATTGACAACTTGCTAGCTTAATGTGTCAAATTATTAGCAATAGGAATCACGGAAAACATCAACAAACATGACAGAAAATTGCGTGGAGGCTTTTAGTTAATGTCACATCTATGGCTTTTTGCTATGGATGGTGGATTAATGCAGAGGAAAGTTGCAATCAAAGCAATACGTTTATGGGCCAAAGAGGCAAACAGGCAGAGATGATTGACCTCCACCAAAACTGAACTTTTGTCTTGACTCTTTCACCCTTAAGGTCATTCCGCTGAAATAGAACCTACACTGAGATTTTTGTGAAACTTTGCCTATCGATTGTTTATATTATAGGAACTTAAATTTTGAAATAAATATGAGGGGACATACATAGTTTTACATACATCGCAAACAAGCGTTTTCGCCAGAAATAAAAGTTTACCTCTTGATTGACAGCCCTATAGTGTGTATGCAATTAACCGAGACGATTTTCGCAGGAATTACCTGAACGGATGTCACGAATTGACTACTCAGTTGATCAGCATTGTTGCTCTGACTACCATGTATGTATGTATGTATGTCCCCATGTTCGTTTAGGAGCAAAAGCACCTTGTTTATATCCATATAAATCCTCATAATAGCACCATGATTGTAGTCATGATTGCTTGCTAAATTCATGTTTCCGACGATTGCTTTTTGTTGTACACTGAGAATTGGTCCATATTTAGTTTACACAGAGAAATTTATTGCTCAATTCAAAACAACAGAAAAAAATGATAGGTCACCATACTTGTTTGCGAGAAAATGACAATTTACCTCTATGGCGAGGTCCAGCCCCAAAGAAAAAGCCGCCATGTTTTATTGCACACGTGCTAATCATGTGTGAAATTATGCACAGCAGGGATGCGCAATGCAATACTGAGGAATGACCTTATACCTTCAGGTCGGCAATTTTCTTCAAGTTTGGATTTTTGGCTCAAAGTAGTCATCGAAGAATAATCTTTAATCTCGGAAAAAAAATTTGAAAAAGACTCAATATTGGTGGAGAAATGGTGGTTTTACGTTTTCGCCGGAAATAAAAGTTTACCTCTTGATTGACAGCCCTATAGTGTGTATGCAATTAACCAAGACGATTTTCGCAGGAATTACCTGAACCGATGTCGCGAATTGACTACTCAGTTGATCAGCATTGTTGCTCTGACTACCAAGCATTTTTGGTATTAGGTGTAATTCTATTAAGCATAGACCACGTTAAAAACATGGACCAGTTTCGCAAAAGCGATAACAGTGAAGAACGAATGAAATACATCAATGAGTGAAAAAGCGAAAGTTCACCACACAGATGAAGCTATAGCTATCGTATGAGGCGGGCCAAAAATTTGAGGTAAGAGATATCGATGAATCGTTGGACTCATAGAGACCCATTGACAGAAATATTATCCATGCACAGTTGCTCCGCCGCACATTCCTTTTTTCGTCTTCCCCATTTTGCCAGAGTGACCAGCTTCAAGAAAAACTGAGCTACAGAAAAATTATCTTTCCGCCTTCCGTGCCTTGAGCGCATTGCAAAACACAAGGGTTTTTTGGAGATTTGCACGTAAATTTCACCAGGAGGTTAACGGTAGTAAACTTTCCCTGCACTGATTGGCTCAGTTATCTGAGAACCCAGTTAAAGGTGCTTGTGGGCGGAGTTTGTTTGCGAAGAAGATTTTTTGTAGTGCTGTTTTCTCGAATAAATTTTTTCGCTTGAAGCAGACGCTTTAAAGAGTTATAACTCAAAGGGAATTTGTTCAATTGCCTTCAAATTTGGACAGTAGCTAGTTTAACATATACACTACAAAAACATGTCTGCGAATTGTTTATTTCGAAAAAATTTTTCTTCGAGAGTGATTTTTGTACTATCACTCCATATTTTTTCAATCCGATTTTGAGAATGTTCTATAATTTTTTACTTCAATTGAATATGGCAAAACGCAGACAGGTTTTTTTAGCGCTTTGGGCCCTGAAACAGAGTAAAAAATTAAATTGGTGAGAAACAAAATTCACTTTGACTTGTAGCTTTCATAAGGTGATTCGGGTGCTCGCATTTAATGGTCGTGAAAAATTCAACAATTCATTAAATTTTAAAATTCTTGGTATAGTTTGATAGCCAGCTCTATAAGGTATGGGTCGCACTTGGGAAATCTTTGCCAGAATTTGTTTACTTTGCGGTGGAAATCTGTCATCGCAGGCCTTTGTCTAGTGCGACCGCACGTTTTCTGCTTTGGCAAAAACTTTGCGAATCAGCAAAACATCAAAGATGCCGTAGTGCTTGGGTGGGGCAGGCAGATTTTTGAAAAGTCGAGCCAAACAATGGGAATCACCGCAGTAACTGTCAATGCTTGTCAGCATAACACGAAAAACGATACACGCGGGAAGTCCAGTTCTAGTTCGCGGTCTTTCATTATGAACGGACTTGACTATTATTATAATCCCACACAATTTCAAGGTTTTCAAGGTTCTTACAGCGATAGCATGGAATACCCACAGTATGCTCCTGTCTACTATGATATGACTGGAAGGGGAATGCAATGGAGCACTTCACATGTGAGCATTGCGCAGGTAAACACTCTACCAGCCAGGTCCATGTAAGCAAGCGCTTCACAAGCGTCGTCATCTTCATCTTCCAAATAGTCTCCTGATCCTGAACCCACAGATACTGGAGAACGATCTTATGAAAGATGGTTAGATGACAAAAAAAAATGCTATCAACCTGTGGGCCGAGAATTTCGATCGCATCAAAAGCAGTCAAGCCAACAAAGCTTGGGATGACATCGCCAAGCAAATAAATTTGAAATCTGGTACTGACAATTATCTCCCACTAGTGCGATGTTCCGTTTCTGTCTAAAAGTTTTCCTTTCTGGTTGCAATTTCAAATTTTTGTGGTTTTTTAGCCAGCAAAGATGAAAATTTTTCCCAAGTGCGACCCACACCTAAGTTTTAATTTGATGTAGGGGTTTAGGTATCTACCACGTAAACTGCACTTGCTACATCGCTTGCACACAAGACACCCCTGAAGGTATACGGTAACCTTTTAATAAAAAAAAAAAAAAATAATAATAATAATTGTCGTGGCTAATCGCCGTTGCAAAGTACAGCAACGACGCAGCTCAACAAGGTCAAACCGAAAGCATACATTGGCGCCTCTGGCAGCCGCTATACGGTCCATGTAATGTGAATGATGACATGCTGTAATACTAGAGGGAACAGCTCTATTAAAACACTTACAGCTTCCTCCTTCTGTACTCTTCTGTAAAGCTTCTTATACTTGAAAATGATGCTAAGTCCAGCAACATGGTTTCAACAAAAGCCTCAGGAGTCTTCAGTGCATCAAGAATTGAGAGAGGATTTATTTTTAATAGTTTGTATTTATTAATACAGTTTAATAAATATATAAACAATTATCACTTACATCTTATTACTTTCAATATAATTTTAGTTTGCTTAGAAAAGCACTAGTGAGACCTCATCTGGAATATGCAAGCCCGGTGTGGGATCCCTGGATTGACAAGCATATAAAGCAAATAGAAGATGTCCAATGGCGAGCTGCTCGATTCGTGAAGAACTGTTGGCAGTGAACACCTGGAACTGTTTCCAATTTACTTAACGATTTGGAATGGCCCTCTCTTCAAAACAGAAGGAAATCTGCTCACCTCACATTACTTCATAAAGCTATTCATGGTGAATCAGGATTAGAAATCCCATGCTATATCAAAAGGCGTACTTGTCAACTTCGATCTTTTCACAAAGACAAGTTCATCGAACTAACTCCGAACACAGAAAGCTATAGGAACTCATTTTATTGTAGAACTATTAGAGAATGGAATGCCTTACCTAACGATGTTTTAGATATTGAAAAAAGTCAATTATTCAAGAATGCTCTTAGATTAGAATGATGACATTTTAATTAGGTTCTAATTTTTTTTATCTTAATTGACTTTTCTTAGTAATCCTTTTAAATTATGTACATATTTTATTATATATTTTTAAGGTTGTTTTTTTTTTTTTACCCCTCACCCCCCAACCTGCTTTTTATTTATTTATTTTTTTAATGTCTTGTAGTGATGGGAGCATGCCTCCCTTTGCAAGACCCCCATAAGGTAGATGTAGAAAATACAATCAAATCACTCATCTTGAGAAAAGATACACGTACATAGAGAACAATTTCTAGTAGCTGTTAACGGAGAGGCATGGACAGGAAACAAAATAGAGGAAATTGCAGTTCAATTTTTGGGGGTAGGGGGGTGGGGCTGGAGGCACATAGATGGGGAAGTAATGGAGGGTTAAATGCTTCTCAAACTCCACTAATTTTTGTTGTAATGAGATCAAACTGAACATCATAGTACCACTAGAATTCAATGGGATTATCCCACTTGTCATGATGAAGTGATAAACATTGACATTCATTGATCTCTCCTGGACCTGGTAACATGTTTGAAAAGCTAATTATCCCTAAATTACCCTCGTTCACCACATCAAGGCTGTTTTTTCCACTTATCGTTTTGAACTATTCAGTTTGACATCACCCAGACTCAAAAATGTTAATAACTTAAAGTTTAATAATTGGTTCTAATAGTAAATTATCCTTAGTCTGTGTCCAACACATAGTTAACAGAAGGGAGAAATTATTAATTGCAAGTGGTACTATTGGTACTATTTTCAGACAGACCTGCACTGCTCTGATTGTAGCAGCTGCCTTGTTTGCTTTGTTCATGTCCCTGCAAGCTAAGATCACATGTGCTCCATGCAGTGCTAAGGCCTTAGCTGTCTCAAAACCTATTAAAAACAATATTACGGTTGTATGTGAGTCAGAGTAAACTACACTGTACTTCCCTTACATTCCTACCATATCTTATGTCTGAGTTGGTTGTGTTTCTGTCAGCATCTATTTTTCCAAGTTTGATTACATGAAACTTGTAAAATGAATCCGTGGTGCTGACCTTGATCAATTTTCAGTCTACTTTTAATTGATACAAAACCGATTAGGCCCTCTGATAGGGTGCAATAAAAAAACAGATATTATGCAAAATTTTGCGATAAGAACGGCCGGCTGGCTGCTATTACGTGATAAATTATGTAAACTATGCAATTTTTTCCTGAGCTATTTTAAGCACAATTTACTAGGTTTCATGAGACGAGAAGCACTTTTGGGCTGCTCCAAAGACAAATTGAACATAAAGGAACACAAATTAAACATCTCTGCATTATTCAAATTGCAATCAAAAAGACTCAATACAAGGAGCTTGCCCACCAGGGACTTCTGAAGATGATCAATCACAATGTTGCATCTTCAGTTTATTATCTACGTGGAAGCAAGGGAAGTTTTCTTGCTCTTTCTTTCGCAGTTAAATTTCGCAGAAGGTGTGATTTACTCTTTTCAGTCCAAGAAAAAGCAGACCTTTTTACTACAAACTTATCCACAAGGGATGTATATTTCAAATTCTACGAAAGAAGCAACATTTTGCTGTTGAAATAAACATCCCTTGGATCTTATGTTGTCAATTCTGATTAGCACAAGCAAAGGAAGGGATTGTTTGCATTGCACCAATGGGCAATTCTTTGACTCAAATTGGAAACTAGTGCCAGTCCCCAGATCTCTCGGCTTTGGGCAAGCTATAAACTATGATGTACATGTACTAACATGAAAGTTATTTTTTTAATTTACTAGCCCCTTAAAAATTTCTTACTTTCGCAGGGTTCTCATTTATTTAGGGAGTATGGGGCTTGTTTCATGAAGTAGACAACTGACACCAATTCAAGTGTTGAAAGGACCAGCCTCTAGGGAGGTCTGGGTCCATACTCGCCCAAAAAATGTTGAAATTGAGAGGCTCTGAAATACTATTTTACACACCCTCTCTGAGATATTTCCTAAAAAAAAACATCAGTTTTGGAAAAGGTCAAAATGCCAAGAATATTAAGTGTTACAAAGACTTTTTTCGATTTTCATCCCATAGTTCTTGTTTAATTCAAAACATACCCCACTCTAGCTACATGTAATTTATTATTTCACAAACAGGTGGCTAAAAATGAAGAAACCAATTTTTTAGCTCGCAGCCAGCACTTAATGAGAACCCTGCTTTCTTACTAAAAATTCCTTACATTATTAGTTTATTAAGGTGATTCGGACCACTGACCATAAATTGTATTGCACATTCATTCTAAAGAACAGAATCCACTAGCCTGTCTACAAAGTTGACTATCCCCAGGCTACCTTTGTATATCAACACTGTATTATTTAGGGGGTCTGGCATGACTTTCAATGTAGTCAATAATATTTATTAGGAAAGGAGTGACTGACCTATACCACTGTTTGCTCCAGTCACCATGGCAACTTTCCCAGTGAGGTCTTCTCCATTTAATACGTGCATGGCAGTGGAGTGACCATCTAGTCTCTTTTCATGTTCTTTGTTTTTTGTGAAGTTAAGTGCCAATCTTGGGTCAACATATGTTGTAAGTCTGTTCATAGAACTGTTAATGAAAACCAATCATGATTCTATCATAAGCAGAGGTAAGGTTAAGTCTGTATATACGAGCTAAGTGGCCCATCAGGCCGGTGCTTATCCTGGTTTCAGTAGCATGAAGCGACTAGGAGTGTTTCTAGCTACTCCCCCTAGATGGGATGCTTGTCCATGGCAGGGTTACCCCCAACATTTAGTTCACTGGTACCCATTCATACACCTGGGTGGAGTGAAGCACTGTGAGACTTAAGTGTCTTGCCAAGAACACAACACAATGTCTCTGGCCAGGGCTTCCACTTGCACCCAGACCACTTGATCTGGAGGCAAGTGCACTAACCATGAGGCCACCATGTCAGACAAATCTTAATCTTAATCTTAGTCTTAGTTTATTACCAACATCTTCAAATTTTAAAAGTTATTAACTCTTTATTCCTCAATATTAAAAAAAGTGACTTGTACTTACTCAAAAAAGAAAACATTCCCCTTACTATCGAACAGTTTTTGCCAGCCAGGTGGAAGTTCTAAAAAAAAATTACATAAATTATATGTTGTGGCTTAAATCTTACTTTCAACAAAATTTTTCAATCCAATTGATTTTTATTTTCCATTGTCTCAAGTTCATTTATCACAATCTGAAATAAAAGGCATGAAAAATGAAACTGGTTTGAAAAATTTTAAAAACCAAAAACAAATTTAAATCACAACATCTACTTTATAGTAAATGAAAGGTACAACCTGAAATGTAATACCTCACCAAACCTCGCATAGCAAATTAAAAGTATATCAGATTTTAGAAAAGGGAGTAGTATCTACCATAAGAAGGACATTAATATTTTGATGCTGTCCAGCATTTTTGGGGGTTTGGTAAATGGTCAAAGTGAGACTTTGTGAGAAGGTGAGACTAACGTTTGTTTTCGTTTTTCTTTGTTAATTAAACTAATATGTTTCAAACCATTTTTGACAGCCAATTTGGATCCTGTCTAGGTTAATTAATGTGTCTGTGCAAGAGGAGAATTTAAGTTTGTGATTTTAATCAGAGCATTCATTTTCTAACATACTGATTCAAATGGAATTAAGCTTACCGCCACAAACTTTGTATCTTTTTCCTGAGTTTGGATGTTCCCACTGGGTAGATTTTGTCAAGTGGCTGTAAAGTGATTTCTTTTGATTAATTCAAGCTTAGGTACAAAAGCTGGGTCCTATTCATGCATAGTTAGTAACCATGATTCATGCAAACTTAATAAGTTCAATTCAAAATTTAATTTGAGTAATCTTCATTCAAACAATACATGTAGACTGTGTGGATGAATTATATCGCTTAATTTACTGAAATAACACTCAACAACAGAACTGAAAATTTTAACCAAAAAAAAGCAACGAAAATTTCTATAAACGTCAGAAAACCTGGACAACTTTGGCGCGCTCCAGTAATATGCCGGGAATATGTAAGCTTACTTTGAAACCAAAACTTTAATAACCATTAATTATGTGACAAGAAAGAGTCTTACTTTGCATAGTAGATCCGTCCATCATCCATTGTTCTAATTTCCCATCCTGGTGGTAAAAAATGCTCCTCCGAATTTGTAAACTCACTAGTTTCTTCAAACACCATTCCATCATCGTCCGCCGCCATGTTGTTAATTTCACCGAGAAGGGACTGGAGCGAGAATACTAATAGAGGGGGTGTAAAAGTGGTGTGGAGCTTTCAGATCCCCCGGCCCCAAGGAATTAGTTGTCTTTGCAAAACATGGCCAAAACAGAAACAAAGGAAAGAAAGGAAAAGAAAATGGCGAAAGGAAAAAAGAGCACCTACGTACATGTATCTCTCTCTTGTAAGAATATCGAAGCCCAGAGAAATTTTACGACTTCATCTTTGGCTATTTCTTTTCCCAGATCAAGTGGGCAGGGGTCGAGCCCTAGCTGGGGACATTGTGTTGTGTTCTTGGGTAATACACTTTACTCTCACAGTGCCTCTCTCCACCCAGGTGAATAAATGGGTACCAGTGAACTTAATGCTGGGGGTAACCCTGCGATGGACTAGGGGGGAGTAGAAATACTCCTAGTCACTCCATGCTACAGAAACTGGGATAAGCTCCGGCCTGATGGGCCACTTGGCTTGTATGCAGACTTAACCTTCCCCTCCCCCCTTTCAAAACAACAACAACAACAACAACAACAATAACAACAACAACAACATTTTCTTAATTTAAGAAGCCCTTTAATGCATCACTAGCATCCCACTGTAGTTTATCACAGTTGGGTTGTTGCCCTCCACCCATTTCACCAAGATTTAATAATTTCATAATCCTCTGTTTATGTAGTAGATGACTGGAAAAAAAGGTAAGGAGGGTGGGGGTAAAGAAAGGTACAGAGAGACAGAGGAAAGGTGAGGAAAGGAACAAAGGTGATGCAGACAACATTTCCCTGGCTTTCTGTGGCCCAAATAAAAACAGGGAAAGATTTGGACTTCTCACTGTATCCAGTTAAAGTAAATGAAATACAGTAAACTATATATCATAAGTACAGCTTTTATTAATTTCATTCTGGCTACATCCAGAGAACTATATGGGTACAACAAGTACTTGCAACATTGTTCAATATAAACCAACACAAAATAAGCAAGTAACTAATACCTTTTGAACTAACCAGCAATACTTTTTTCACATATAGCAATATTTAACCTGCTAAAAATTATAGTTGCCTAGATCCCGGAATCCTTCATTTGACAAAAGCCAATCTGTTACAGGTCATGCAGTGTAAACGCAGATTTTGGTTAATACATTGTGAAATGGCAGAACAGGAAAAGGAAGGAAGGAAGGAACTAGGCAAGTAAAACAGTAAAATATCTATCACGTACACGTAACCCAAGAAAACTTCATGTCATATATAAAAACTTGTAAACTCTCTAAAATAGCCCCAGAAATATAATGTACAAGTTTTCCAAAGTTAAAACTAAAATAAAATGTAGTCCTGTTAAGGCTGTATAACTGGTTAAAGTACTTTAAAATAACTCAACCATAGAAATTCTGTATCATCACACTCAGTTATGTTTCTTTTACATGTTTTTTCATTAAACACAATCCTACTGTATATGTGGAGGAGGGGGAGTTCGTTGAAACTGTCTTCTTTGGAGCACAGCAGTACTCCCATACAATGTTTTATATGGGGACGTACCTTATGACAGGTTGCACTTTTTGTGCACCCAATAACTCATTCTCTCTGAAGGAAGAGTATATTTTTATTACGTTTGGACCAAGATAGAATCAATTTTTCTCAGCATACCTGATCATTTAACAATAGCAGTGAAAATGCACTTCCCAATTCTCTCTACCGCTCAGCCACAAATGAAGTCAAGTAAGGGGTTTGACATCCACTATTCTTATTTAAGTAGGCCATTTCTGTTCTGTAACAACCTGGAACAGGGTACCTTCCAAGGTCTCAGGCCAGGGTGGATAATGCTATCCACTGGTTAAATCAATATCCAACGGATAGCGTGATTTGTTTTGGCAACGCTTATCCACTGGAAAACGATTTATCCTGTCGATAGAGTTATCCAGCCTTCGAACAAATGGGGCCAAATTTATAAAACCATTTTTATGCAACTTGCTGCTTTTTAGTCACTGCTTTGTTTACTACCTTTGAGGTAACCTAGCTTTGACTTACAAATCTTCAAGACAGTAAGCAAACTCAAATTACACTTGAACCCTGGTTTTTCTTTTTCAGTTCACAATGACTTCTGATGAAAATGTGGAACTCACCTAAATGCTATGACTTTTATATTAGTCTTGTACTTAAGGAAAACAAAAAAGAAAATAATATTACATTTAATTAAATACTCTGAGCCTTCTCACCTTCTCATGCTATATAAAAAGAGAGAAACAGAGACTAAACATATTGTTCAGGACTCTCAATTCAGTTGAACCCTGCTATCATGAACTTGGTTATCTCAGGCTCAAATCATTTTCCACTGAACATGCTTTTCAGTCACTTACTATTGGCTATCTCAAACTGTTTTCATTTCCCTTGAGAGTTTCGGATGGCTGGGTTCAACAGCATTCATTGGAGCAATCGGCTGGCACTTTGTGATGTTCATTTAGATCATGTGCTAACAAAAAGTGATGTAGCTGATGGCATGTCCTGGGCTGTAGCGGAAAAAAAAAATTATGACCGAGGCAATGTCCATGGTTAAATTCTCTTCCGAGGTATTAAGCAGTGTTTTTCCTTCAAAGAAATGACTGAGGCAAGTGCCTCGGTTTGCCTCATATAGGCTATGGCCCTGATGTCTGTTGCCTTGTATGAAAACTCAAAATGCTTACAGAACTACTGTATATAGTATGGTCTCAATAGCATTCTTCATTTAACAGTACTTGACACGCATACCATATTTTTAATCAGTAGGTGCTCTGACATAAGCCATTTCTCATTTTTCCTTGCACACAAATACATATCATTCTCCACTGAGAACTACACACACTACAATAATATTCCGGTCAACAGAAAATTAAAATTTCACGCAACCAAAACCTTAAAACTGCAAATGGCAACACCTAATTCGCCCAGTTTACATCTGATACATTTTTATCTCTTTTTGAGAATGTCTGAGCACAACTTACAGTTAAAATTGTAGAGAAGAGAAATTGTAATGAAAGAGTTGTTCTGTAAACACAAACCAAGTATCCATGCACCTGTTATGTTGCAGATTCATTAATAATAACTTAATTTAAAAATCTGTAGTCATAGCTAATTTTTCTTCTTTCTTGCGACCAAATAACCTGCTGCATATAAAAGTCATGTAACAAGCCACAAAAAATGCTAGCATGTTCATGAATACATTATGAAATTGTGTATGGTAATGTATGGTAAAGTAAACATAAGAGTATATAATTAAAACAAGGTGAATAAAATTTTTATGAAACAAATCTCAAACAGTGCCAAATTTTTGAGAACAGCTCTCAAGACCAGCACATTTCTATCCTCTTCATAAACATATATACAAGTAGTCAAATTACAGTATGGTACAAACTTAATCTAGAGACAACGGTGTTCACAGTTGCTGACCAGTGCCATCTACGATATAAGTATTGGAGAATTCCTACACAAAAGGAAAAAAAAACAGTGCTTAGTGGTAGAAACCTCCCATCAGTCCTCTCCATGTTCAAACAATACAATACTGTATTTCTTATAACAAACAAGGCCAAAAAAACAAAACAAACATTAACCTAACCCAGCATGCAAAGAAAGTTATGTCTGATAGTCAGGGGCTATTGGATTTTGTAGTTGCGATAGACGATTCTGTCCTTTGCTTGCCTGTTGGGCTCGTACAGTAGTTTAAGGGAATTTTTAAAAAAAAAAAAATCAAATTACAGAAGTACTGTAAGAGATGAAATTATTGCACCAATTTAATTTTAAATTAAATAATCATTCTAGTAAGAAATTTTGGGAAGAAGGTGTTCACCTGCATTAGGTTTCATTTTGCTATGGTTCTGTCCAGTGTCAAAACAGATATATATATATATATCTTGTTCCTGTAGGAAAATCCAAACTGCTGTGATGTAAGTATTGAAAAGACCCTAAGCCTTGTAATTTACTTGTTACTGGACAGTCAGAACAGCCAGAACAGCCATTAAATGATTACATCATGCTTGCCCTTTGAATGATTCAAACAACTACATGTACACACAATATACAGTACCTGCTAGTGGAGAACTCCTCAAACATTGTATCCATTGGTTCCATTTCAAACTGCTCATCGTCATCAGACTGGTATTGTGCACTTGAAACAACAAAAGAGAAGGTATTAGCATAGCACATATCAGGCTATAATTTACTAAAAGATGATAATCATAAATATATGAATCTAAATAAGGACAATCAAATTCTCAAGGTGCCGAAAATGTTTTAAGAGACTCTGATAGAAAACAAATGCTGATATGAGTGGCCTGAATGGCAAATGAGATGTACATCCTTGGCAAATTTCAACTCTAAATACAGTGTAATCTTGCTTTAAACTCATCACAAATAGATGAGCTTGGGAACTGGTGCCTGAAAGGTTAGTGGGGAGCAGAAGCCGTATGCGGAAGGGGAGGTATCCATGGCAACCCTGGAAGTGGGAACCACCCCCAAAAGCAGCTGCTAACTGGCACCGTAAACTATAACTTAAAAATTAAATTAGGTGTGATTCACAAAAGCTAGCAACACCAAATACATTACTGTACATTGTACACTATTATAGACGACTCAGATTAGATACAAAAGGGACTACAAAGAAATGAATATGCAATTGATGCACAAAAATCACTGCAACCCAATTTCTTTTAAAGCAGAACAGCTATACATGTGTAGCCTGTACCTTATTTCTGGTCATATGGTAGTGCTTACCTTGTTGCCCTACACGTAAAAAACAATATTCTCTTCATCTTCTTGTTGTAGAAGAAATAGTTGAAGGACCAGAGACTTCCTTCTTCACCATAAGGGTCTGAGTCAAGATCAGGGTTATAACTAAACATAATAAAAAGAAAAAACTACTCAATGAATGTTTCTTCTTTGTGTAAGTATCATCAGCGCTATGTAAATACTAAGGTACACCTCAATACTGCAGGTAAAGTCTGCATTTGAGCCTAGTGGCCTACATGTAGTCCTGTTTCTGTACCATAAAGTGACTGGGGGTAATTCTATCCCTACCGGATGGGATACTGGTCTAGAAATTTTGACGATACCCATTTAAACACCTGGGCTGAGAAAGGCACTGCCAAGGTAAAGAATCTTGCCCAAAAACACAAAACAATGACTGAGAAAACCCCAAAATGCTTGATTCAGTGTCCAGCACTAAATACTGTAGCTTCATATATATTCTGTTTTCACATTGTTAATCATCTATTAAACTAAAGAGTGGACAAGACATTCTGAAACGTATATAAAACTTAACCCAACAAAACTCTGTAACTATTTAACATGGTTACCTGTATATTTCACATTCGGCCAGATTAATCTCCTCATCAACAGCAGCCCACAGTCCAGACTTAAGAGCAACAAACGTTTCACCATTAATTGCTGACAAATTACTGTTGATTGCATCAACAACCAGCCGGAGGTTTGGTTCACGAGAAAATTCATGTGACTTTACATTACTGAAGTCATAGTCTGGATTAAATGATGCATTAAGGGTGGAAATCAGGTAGAATAACATCTTGCGACTGATAGTGTCACACAGCACTGCTTCCTCTTGACTTCCTGTGCTTAAGCTTCTTTGCCGTGCATTAGCAAAGATTGCTGGGTAGCTGCTGTTGGTGGGTGATATGCTTCCTGGCTTTGTGGTTTGGGGTGGTGACAATGCCTGAAGCTCACTAGGTGTACTGCCTTCATTTAAAGTTTTGTATAGCTTCTTGTCATTGCCAGCCATCTTGCAAGAGTAACTTTCAATTCTAAAAGTTAAAGAATGATAAGGCAAGCAGATAAAAAATATATATAAATAAATGAGCTAATGGAATAGGAGTGCTTATTCAGAAAAACGGCACTTAATGGGGAGCACTTATTAGAAAGGGCATACATATCGGAAGGAGGGCTCTACATCAAATCATTACAGTTCTAATTAAAAACAGGAAACAGAAACTCCCCGAGCGGAACAATTGCTTTGAAATAAAAAACCTTCCTGAAAACTTCATTTTGTAATTCTTGCATCAGCTGAAAGAATTGTGGTTCAAGGGAAATCGCCCGCTGGGGAACTTTGACATACACGTATAATTCTCAATAAATATTGCGGGCCTGTAATATTTTGACAGTTCAGGAAAAAACATTGATTATGACAGCCAAGTCGATCTCTGCAAAGCTTCTGTTGAATTAACTTAAATTTTGAAGACGCACATTCAAAATTTAATTCTCATGTTGTTGGCACCAAGAAATTATGAATAGTAAGCTTAACATGAAGACTTAAGCTTAAGCTTAAGTTTACATGTACAAGTAAAATACAGAAGAGCTTTCCTTTCATGATAAGACATCTGCGATAAAAATAAACAAGCAGTATGTTTTACCTTCCATCGATTTGGCTGTCTCCTTTGTCCGTGGAAATGGCCGCACTAAGCGTATCCAATCGGGCATTTTCCAAAAGCTTCATGTTTTCGTCTTTCAAGTTGGACTTTAGGCCTTGAATATTCGCTTTCTTGTCACGAGAATCTTTCGACGTTACCTGTTCACCAAACTTCGCCTCTGGTCAGCTTAACAGAGTCTTTGTCGTTGCAACACCTGCTTACTACACGAACTAATAATCGGCTTCTTGTTAAAAGAATGGTATCGGGGCTTTCTTCCACTCTGGGCGCCAAATTTTTCCACAGAGAAACTGACAAAGGGTGTCCTCTCGCTCGGATGCATGAAGAAGTTTTCCTCCAGTGCTTAGAAACTCGATAACTCAACCCACAATATATTGTGAGCCAATACTAAGAAACGGTTAAAGTACAGCTTAAGTGACTTTGGAGGTTACAATGCTCAGAAATTACGAGAAAACTTGTTTTCGTCAACGAACAAAATGGCGGACGAGCGATTTGTTTGCAAACTAAAACTGAACGATGACGTCATTCAATGGTCATGAAAATAGAAAATGAGAGCGGATGAAAACAGGAAAGAAAAAACCGAAAAAAAAAAAGAATGAATATGAGATTATAATCACGCTAAGGGTAGGTTGTAGATTATAGTCTCTTGGTTTAGGGCATAAGAGAGAAGAAATTGTTTTCGAAAATTTAAATTAGAACTAATTATGATGTTTTATTGGTTATAACTACAGCTCCCGCAATTATTGTGCAATGAATAGTAATTACACGTAACTGGAATTATTAATTGAGCAGGTGTTGTTAACCGTTTTGTTCGGCTGTTTTCATCCAGAACGCGGGATCGCGAAGCAAAATGCATTGAGAGGTGCGACGTTTCGAAATCAGAGTTGAAGAAATGGATGACAAAAAAGCTAAAAAGTTGGACGAATTGAAGTTATCAAAAGAAGAAAGAGCACAGCTTATTAAACAAATTGTGGAGCGTCTTAGTAGCGCTGGATCGGGTAAAGTTGCAGATTCTAACAGAACCGGAGCTGCTAGAGAAATGGGAATTATGAACAGCTTTGCCTGGAGGGGATGGTAGTCTCCCTCTCCCCCCACGCCACGAGTGTGGGAGTGCCGTGGAGTCGACTTTGTGCAGTTGAGACCTGCAGCAGTCATGGGTTTGGAACGCATATTTGAATTCTCGCTACAGTGCTCTAGAAGAAAAGGAGAATAGCAACGCTAAACAAGAAAGTACAAATCAGGAACTAATGGAAAAGACCCTACTTCCCGTTTTTTTTTGCTATTTCTGTACCCTGATATTTTAAGATTGAATTATTTGGCTTATACTATATGGATCAGGGAAAACTAATCAATGGAAGATTACGCCAAACATGTGAGTTAGTTTATTTACAGATGTAACATATCGCCGAAGTGAAAAGTCTGAACATTTAGGATAAAACACATGTCACTTGGTTTCAAGCTTTGACACTCCTTCCTTGGACTTTTACCAGTTAAGTGGTTCTTTAGCTTCGCAAAGCAAGACTTGAGTTATATACAGTTACGCTTTACTTGGTATGAGTTAAATTTATAGAAATAAATAAATAAAACGGATATCGATTTATCGTGATATTGTGTCAAGCAGTAAATGAGACTCTGCTTTGTAATTTCCAACAATTGAAGGGAGAAATTTTTCAGCCCTGTGTTCTAACGCGATATTTACAGTATTCAAAGTCAGTTTCGCATGAGAATTGTTCTAAGAGATTCTTGGGTCCACACGCTGGTCACTTTGACAGACTTTATATATGGATATGGAAATTGCTGCAAGAAACAAGATTCAGTTAACCTTTTTGCATGGAGACCGTCCTACAATTCGTCTTGTATCATGTCCTCGGTCCTTTCTGTTTCCTTTTTTTCTTATTTTTCAGGTAATTAAAACTAGTCCCGAGTTTGTGTAGTCGCAAAGGAATTTAGTGTCTACTGCAAATTAAATTTTTCCAAGAATGAAACAGAATTGAAAGATAGTGTAGTTGATAGTTGAGAGCGGGAGAGTAAGATTTCCTGAAATTCGAACTCCAATATGGGAAGAGTTAGAACACAGTGAAGCGAAAAGCGTAGAACCGTTGCCTGGGTTGATCGGTCAACTCACTTCATGAACTCAGGCGATCTTGCAATAACGTTTTCAAACTCTGCGTAGGATAAGTAGCCATTTTCATCCAGGTCTGCTTCTTCTAGCAGCTTGAAAGACAAAACAAAAATCATATGCATACATTTTTCATGATATGTTTTTTTTTATAACATCGAGTACGATGAGAGGTTCTTAACTCATGTAATCATTGAAATTAGCTTATCTTTGAAAGTGGACACTGTATTTCGGACTTTTGCGTGGAGCGTCATAAAACGTTTTGAACAATCTTTTACGTCTTGAACAGTTAATATAATGAACAACGACAGCAACAACAACAACAACAACAACAACAACAATTAACAACAACAAAACAGAAAGTAAATATATTAATTACAAAGGACGTGGAACTCCCTTCGTGACGGTAGATCACTTTAAATCGGCCCCCCTAATATTTCTAAAAGCTCTCCCTTGATTGCGTTCACGTAGTGTAGCGCAATCCTAATCCAGTTTGTATCGAGAATTCTTTGGACGGATTTGTTCGTCGATTTGGCCCCCTACAGCAGGGGCAAATTACATCATGAGCGCATGCACGCAGCTACGTATTAGATTCGAAGTGTGTATGATTTCTGCAAAGCTGCGTGCATTTTGACCCACTAGCCTGATATACTATGGAGTATCTCATGAGGGCTAGCAGTATTATGTCGGTATATATACGAACCTTTAGGAGAGTGTGTGTACCAAGAAAATCCAAGTGACAAGCGGGCATACCACAAGAAAGCGTTTCATAAGTATTTTATACCATGCCCTGGAAACTACAGTGGCCAATACAACTTGAATGCGACACACACGTAACGCACGATGGGAAGGTTGGCTGCAATACCATCGACGGCTTTCCTGATTCTGATTGGCTGTATTTTTTTATTGCATAATATAAATATATATGGAGTGGAGAAGAAACTGCGCTAAAAGCTTTTTCAAATTTCTTAAAAAAAGAAATGCTTATGACTATACCTTATCAGAAACAAACTCCATTTCCTCATCTGTAAGTTCATTAGCTGTGATGGCTCGCAAGGTTTGTTTGAGATCTTCCTTGCCGAGGTAGTCGTCCTGATCAAAGTCTTGATAGACGGAGAGAGCAGAAATAACGAATGAATACAAAAAGTATAAACATGTGAAAACAGGCCGTTCCAAAGATAATCGCAAACTGCCGTGTCAGCAGTTTTGCAAGAAATGTAGGGACGAATGTGGGTGTGGTGAATACATAACACAGAAACATAAGGTGCAAATCCACTAGTTATCCATTGAAGTGAGGTCTTCACAGCGTATGATAAACAAACGGTGAAACGACAGGTCATTTAGTAACTTTACCAAATATCTTGAACGCGTATTTTGTCTTGAGTTCTCTGGGAGCCTGTGGAAAGATCAGATCAGGAGAAAAATCTTTTCACTTTAAATTTAGACCCTGCCGTGAAGACTCCAGTAAAACCAGGAGTCATTATTATCGTTATTAACAATATACTGATTCGTTAGCGGCAACCACAGTAACGATAGAAACATAATAAACAACAAATTGGAGAAGAACTATGGTAGAACAAGAAAAAATCCGTGGAAACCTGTGGAATATCGAAGCAAACGTACAAAATGAAGCAGCGGGAAAACACGCCAGGACTGGTGATGGCTTTGCATATGATTGGCTGCGTAAGTGACGTATGTAAATTCTCTTTAACCAATCACAAGGCTTAAAAGAAGAAAACCAACTAAAGTAATCATGGACAGATTATTGACGACCCGCAGAGGAAAAACTGCTCTAAACATGGTCCCGTGCAATACGAACTTACTGACTCGCTCAGTACTGACATCATGTTGAGGAAATCGTCAAATGTCAAGCTGCCGTCCCCGTCAGGTGAAAAAACTTCACAGATTCGTCGTCTAAAGGGATTTTCCTGCCATAAAATATAAAACAAAGTACAGACTATAACAAATAAGTCAGTCTCGGGATACTCAACTTATGAATGTAATAGCAATGGTTCTCGGTAGAGGCTAAGCGCAGTGTTAAGGTTTAGGCAGTGAGACCAGACATAGTTGCGTCTTCTTGACAATGGAAATGGGATGTCAGCTTGCTTTGACAAAAGATCTTCTCTTCTTAGAATTTCTGTGATGCCGTTCTCATCAGAATCGTTAAACGCTTTTCGCAGCTTAACTTATGGCCGGCAAGTCTAAGCGGTCGCCTTACGGCTTTTTCACCGGAAAGATGATTTCGAAAACTTTGACAAGGCGAGAAAGCAGGAGGCCGCTCCTGGGAAGGTCATAACTCGCAGACCAATTTTGCCAAACGCGGTAAAACTAAGTTGCAAAGCCAAAGGAACGATTACGTTTAGCTTAGTGTGGAATTGGAAGTACGAACTAAGGAATATTGGTCATAGGAACACCGCTGGTGGTTCTAAGTGTGCCTTACTTTCAATTCTGGAAGTTGTTGGAGAAACTTATACTTCAACTTTGGTTGAACATCCAGTTCCGTGAAGTCCTCAGGTATAAGGTCTGTGTTCAGGTCTCTGTATCTCTGATGAATCCTAAGGAGAAATAAAATCAATAGCCAAGAGAGGAAGAGGGATAAGAAAGCTATTCCCAAGGTTATTTTTAGAGTTGGAACCCAGTTCTCCCACCGATAATTTTGCCATACGCGTTGCGGGAATGTTTTCGTGTGAGGGTGAACATTTTTGTAAACCCGCGTGCTGTCCAAGTGATAAAATTAAAATTCGTTTCAGCTTTTTCTAGGCTTTTCTGGGACTTACAAAACTGGGAGTGATGTGAAGATTACCTTGGGAAATAAGGCCTCTTACTCTTCATCTTCTGTTACAATAGCCATAGCTTGATAATCATTTCAGGGGCTTCGAATAAAATCTCAGGGGAGATTACTGCTTTCCCGGGCTTTGACTGAAGTAGTCATGTTTACATAGCCTACTGCAAACAAGAGACTGGGGCAGAGCGCAAACGTTTACAAGCGTGAACGAGATTCACAACTAGATCAGATCTAAACTCGAGAGAGTAAAATAAGCACTTCGCTTGCAGCTCGAGTGTTAACATCGAGCTATGTTAGTACCAGGGACAAATTTATATTTGTCTAGTCTTATTATTGAAAATTTAAAGAAATACTGAGGAAATAAATCATTGCACTTGAGTGTATGACCATGATGTATTAATTAAATCCTTGTCTTGCATCTTACAACTGAAGTTAGAAAATCGAACCTAATTAGGCTGAATATTTGCTGCAGATTTGCATATGTTTGTCCGTATTGAAACTAATTTCCATCCTTGCCAGCTACAAAATGTTGTGGGATCCTCGGATATTATGCACCATCGTTTTATAAGCCAATTAATGTCTGGGTCTCTATTAAATGATGTGGCTAAATATGTTATTTTAAGCTCATCTCAGTCGCCAAATTCTCATTGTGCTAGAAATTGGTGGAGTGCCCCTTTACAAAATAGTTGGTTTATATTAAGATATGCGATTCTGTTCTTATATTTCGGCTGTGGTCTACCTCACTGAAATACGCGAAGCATGCTACAGGCAGCGTTGAAATAATGACAGTAAAGAATTGAAAACATCCTTTTAAAGATAAACATTAGCCATGATACTGGAGTTGAAACACCGGAGAGACCTACCTTAAAATATCATTTCGATTAAAGTAAGTGCAATCCTAAACAGGAAAAAAGTAAATATCGATCAGTTAAGAATGACGATTTAAGAAAAGGTTTAACGGCGAGAAATTATTAAAAATTGAAAACCTGATAGTCTTCGAGCTGGTCTTCCGTGAAAGCTGCCTGTTTGTTTCCCATGGTAAACCAAACGAACTATTTTGGAAAACTGTGTGGTAAGAAAACCGTGTGGCAAGAAAACTGTGCGGCAAGAAAACAAGTTTTCTTTTCCGAAGTGGATGGTATTGATTTAGTTTCACATCCGTGATCTCTTGCACCTGTTTTGCTCCGTTAGAAAAACTAAAACAAAACAAGGAATTACATTGGTACGTCTATTAAAAGACCATGTTGTTTGCATTTTTTGTTTGAATACCCGTTGTGTCTGCAGCTTATAAAGAGCCTCCATTTTGCATTATCCCCGCTGTTACCGACCTCATTTGTTAATAATTAATATCTTCTCGAAGAATTATTATAATCGTCCTTTTCTGACTCGAAATTATTCGCGCCGGATAACGTTGCGTGACTTGCGTGACTTTCAATTTGTTACCATGCAAGGAATTCAAGATCACACACTAGTAAAGGAAGATTGAAATGAAATGTACCGAGATTACGGAAACGATTCGTTAAAGTAGTGAATCATAGCTCGAAACCCTTAAACTTCTGCCAACCTTGTATGTCTTGTATCACTTTTCAAGAGAATCCAGGTGTGCACGTGGAAGAGCGAGAGATTCCAGATTATAAGCACGCTCATGATCCTACCTTGTATGCTATTGACAAAGGTTTCTGTTTAACCTCCAACTTATAAAATAAATTCTTTGAGCGATATATTTTGGGTCGAGATACTTGAAATAAATTGAAATTTGAAAGCTTTCGTTTCCATTTCCCACTCCGTTTGAAGAAATTGCTTCGGCAGCCGAGACCTACAAGCTGTCACGTGGGCCAGCCAGCAACTGGAGGCGGGCAGGACGAACATAAAAGAGAGGAGGTAAGGATTTTTACGTTAAATTACCTATTACCGATCTATTCTGTGATTTTAATACAAAAACTAAAACAAAGGTTGTATGGCAGTGTAGTTAAAGCCGATATTTGCTTGACTTGACTACTTTGCTCAGATCTGCCCATGCTCGTGTCGCTATGATCAGCTGATGCTTATGTATAGGTCTAGCCAATGTTTAAAAAAGGCCTCGTGTTAAGTAGAAAGCAACATAATGAGCAATTTCCGAATTGCTTTTTACCTCTTCTTCAAAACGAGTTCTGGTGCACAACCTTTCATATGGAAATGAGTTTGATTTGCAAGTAAGACTCATTTCCACATGAAAGGTTGTGCACCATGACTGAAGTTTTGAAACTGAGGTTACAGCATCTCGGAAATGGCTTCTATGTTAGGTTGGTTATGGTGTGATGATGTATGATGGTGATGTGTATACATTGATAATTTGGATCAAGTGTACTATTAAAAGGCATCCATGGTCAAGTGTCGATTAATACTAGGGCACTTAATGATACCCTCAATTAAATCTGCAATCGCCACTCAATCAAAATCCCGATGCAATACTCGGCTAACACTCGATGTACGCTCGATTGAAAATGAGTGTCAACTGACTCACACACATCTATCAAAAATTAGTCGACTCTTGACCAACTGTTGATCAAGTGTCAACTGAAGTGTTGATTGAGTATCGATTGAGGGTTGATCAAGGGTATTGATTAAGGGTATCGATCAACATTTGACCATGGATGCCTTTAGCACACATAATTCCATTAATTTAGCCCTGGGGGAGTAGGGTGGGGCATAAGAATGTAGTCTTCATTCAAGCACCAGTGAAGCTGGAGATGAATTCTGCATTGGGTCGAAATGTCTTGTACAATAAGAGCTATATCATTTTTACTCTCCCTTGGTGAGGTGTTAGTCCATTAGAGAACACAGTGCAATGATCCCAGCTAACACTTGAATCCAGGCTGCTCAAATTATGTAGAAATCCAGCTTGTTTACCATTTGGCCACTGTGTATCCTCCCAGTGAACAGAAAGGACCTGTGAAATGTTCCAGTGTCGTATGTATTTTCTCAAGTTATTAAGAAGGAATCCACCAGAAGTACGAGTAACAACTGGACAAAAGCTTTGTACTGAGATTATTTACATTGTATTGCAAACTTCTGTGTGACTGTTTTAAATATCTTCTCAAAAGAAATCATTTTTAAGAACACTAAATGTTGATAGGACATAATTATGTCTTTTCTTTTAAAGCCTTTCAAGCCTGAAAGATGTGTTTAAAGCCAGAGAAAGTTTTTTCTTGTTGATTCATGGCCAAAGCATGAAGGACAAGGGTCATAACTTGATGTGAAAAGATGAAGATTTGTTTGTTACAGTAAGTATCAACTGATTATTATTAGTGCAGTTTTAAAACAAGATGCCTAATATACCTTTCACTCTTGACAAAAGAAAACTACTTGAGCAGAGTTGTCATAAAGTTGATGGCTTTATTGTTGGACTAAGTGGCTGATTTTGTCATCTGATTCAGGAGAATCAGAATAACAACCCTACAAAGCAGCAGAATAGCTCAGGTTCATGAACTACATGGTGATTTTCATTGGTAGCTGGCGACATTTGACAACGCTGGTTGAGTGAGCCGTACGTAGATAACAGCTTATAAAATTGGCCAGTGACAGACACATAAAAGATATAAAGTTACCGACAGCTAGAAAGTGGGCATACAATTTTCCATACTTCTCACTGCTCAATCTGGCCTGTTCTAATGTTTTGGTTCCTTAAGGAACAGCATGAAAACAAGCAAGAGCCTGGAAAAGGCTAGCAAACAAAATATGGCTTCTGTTTACAGCAGCTGGCCTAAAATCAAATTGGTAAGCATCCCATCTAGGGAGAGCAGTGATGCCATTAGTTGCTTTTAGTTCTGGAAATTATTTGGACTCCCAAGGCTTTAACATGTATCACATGTTTTGGTGTGTAGTGGTTATCTTGATATATGGTGCTGAACTATTTTCAGTTTTGTCCTGTGTTTGTAGGAATGCTTGCTAAAGATTTGGCTGATCAATGGACTCTTGTTCTTGACTTATGGAATTTAAATAAAACTGTAAAACTGTTACAGAAACAATTCAGGTAAATTGTAAAGTTACAGGGCTCCCTGCATTGGAAGAATGTGATAACAATGCATGCACTGCAAAATGGTAGACCATTCATTGTAATTTTTGTTAAACCCTGTGTTTTATTTAGATGCTGCATGATGAATGAATGAATGAATGAAAGACTTCATAAGTATTTGGCTTTAAAAAAAAACTAATTGGGGACACTATTTACACCATGATCACCTTAGAAACTTCTCATATTTATAGGACCTCTATGTTGAGCAGGGTAGACATTGTGTGAGCCAGGGGCTTTGTGGGGTTCAACTGTGGTTTATTTACCACAATGTGAGATGTTGATCAGTCATCACAAGTGTGGGGCTTGTAATTCTGTTATATAGAATGACGACCCCCCCCCCCCCCCCACCCCCTAAAAGAAGAATAGATCAATATAAACCAAAACACTTTTGAAATGCCAAAATTCTTATGACTATTTCCTGCCTTTGCTCAAGTATTAGCTCAGGGCTTATTTTTAGCCTTTTCCTTTCATTGTTTTTCCAGCAGGGCTTGTCAGCCCTACTCAAAAGCTGATGACTGGAAATGATCCTCCCTAGCCCCCTGTTGTTTTTTACAAACTTGGAGAATGAATACTGTCCAGGGGTGAAAATTTCTGGCAACATTTTGACTTTGTGGCATTTGCTCTTTGAAGATTATCAAGGTAAAAGTGAGGGACATAAAGAGTATAAATAACACAATATGACAAGAACTAGTAACAGTGCTTTTATTTCAACATACAATATTATTTTGTTCAGTATTACACAAACACCAGTGAATCTCACCAATGTTTCTTCACTACGAAGTAATGAAGAAACTAAAATCGGACTGTCTGTTGCAGCCTTTTGATTTTGTTGAGATTTTAAATACTATTTACAATCTTATCCATTAACAATGTTGCTAACAATAACAGCCACTTGGGTCAGGGTACTGTAAAAAAATTCCCCTGTATTCTCCCAAGATTTACATTGGCATTGAATTTTTATTGTAACAAAGTTCTTAGGGTTGAATAGCACAATTTTTTATTCACATTTGCTTGTCTTGTGTTTTATTTTTTTTTTTGTGACAAAAATATTTAATTTTTTTCAATAATTTTCTTTTGTTATTTTTCTTTGAATTTCTTTTTTTTTTTTTGGCTTCAGTATGTCCATCTTAAATACACGTTGTAACAGGTTTGTTATACGAACGTTAAGCATTTGTTACGCTTCTGTACATACATGTGATTGATTGACATTTCTTCCACTTAGTCAGCGGTTTTACCACAACATAAACAAGAATAACTCATTACGTCACGCAACGTTCGGAAACGTTCTGCGACGTCGGCTCGTTATGCGCGAGAAGAAAACCACATGAAAAGCGACGGGCTAAAATGTCCACGGTTGATAGTAAAATCTTTAAAACAACAACGAGCCTGTTACCTATGATAAGTTCACTCATTCTGAGCTAAAGATCGCAGATCGCGTACGAAGTCAAGTTCTTCGCACGCTAGCGAATTCACAACTTTTCCGTTCTACTTGTACATGTACAATGCGTTTCTAATCTAGTTTCTCTAAGAGCAAACCCTTTCCTCGTGGAAAGATACGTCTAGTTCATGTTTCTAAAGGGCTGATCTTGAGGACTCGTCCTGGCATCCTGGAAACTTGGGCCAAAAGCTTCACGTACTTGTTCTTGAAGAAATCCCGCTCGCGGGCGGTGACAGCCAGCTGCCTTTGCACTTGTTCCAGCTCTTTCATTAAGTTATCTCTTGTGATTTCAAGATTGTTCTTATTCTCGATTCGTCGCATTCTGGAATGCTGCGCGTAGCTCCTGTTTTTCAGTGTCCTTCGTTTTTGCTTCACTTGTGCAACCTCCTCCTGTGACAGCCCCCTAAGTTTCAGGAGGCTGTTTATCTCTTTAACACCAAGCTCTCGCAGCTCTTTGTCTGTAAACAGAGCTACTTTGGCGCTCATTTCTTGCGGAAAAAAGTGTCCGGTGCTTGTAGAGCTGCTTTCAGACAGAGATGGGCTCACAATCGATTGCTCTGAGGCTTTATCGTCTTGTTCATCGTCTTCGTAAATGTGTTGTGGTTGAAAGGTCTCGCTAAGCCATGCGGGCATCCCGTTTAGGTCCAGGGTTGATTCTGGGACACTTTGCGCGCTTTCTTGTTTCTCTTCCGAGGTGAACCAGAAGTGGCCTAGCTCTGAAAAATCCATGTTGCCGACAAGAACTTCGTCATCATTAAAGGATCTGGAGATGTCGCTGCTGTTAAGGTTTGTTGGCATCATGTTGAAAGTTTAAAATCAGTTGGCAATGAGCGGCGCCAAAAATCACTGCAAATCGGCTCTTCCGTAGGCACAAAGAAGTTGAATTGGATTGGATGGCTTTCGGATGGACTGCAAAGCGGAGGAACGGAGAGTCTTTCACGAATGACAATCACAGACTCGATCACAACACGTGCGTTCAGATCGAAGGGATCGCTAGAAATGAAGAGCTGTTTTATAGGTGACCGGTTTAAACCAGTGCAAGAGCCTACAAAGATTGCACCACGAATGGATCAAGTTTTTATTTATTGGCATGACGTAGTGTTTCTAAAAACGGTTCTTTTGTTTAAGAACGGACGTTTGACCAATCATACGAGAGAACAGCGGGCATGTCCGGGCAGTCACCATGGCGACGCTGATTACGAACGAAAACGGGGAATCCCCTAGCACTGCGTTACGTGACAGATTTTGACAGACTTTTAAAAACGTTTGAATTATGCGGAATTTTCTCTCGATTCTGTGGGTTAAGAAGTTAACGTTTGGGTCGTAAATGGTTTTGAAGGCGCCGAAATTCTTTTTTTTTTTCCTTCATTAGTTTTTAGATCGCGAGAGAGACATAGAGAAAGAGCACCTGCAGTAATGTTACATACCACTGGTGCAACTAGAATATATACAATCAAATTTATTCAACAAATTTACCCGCTCGGAAATAAGCCCATCAGCGACACCGTAAACAGCTGTAAACAACGCCATGGAAAAACTCTGACAATTTTGAGCGAAGAGAACGCGGTACATGGACTGTCAAAATTCTTTCAGATCCCCTCGTTTCAATTAAAGACTCAAAGCAAAGCTGCCTGACTTGTTTTTGTGATCAACAGACCGAAGAAAAGTGACACGTCACCATAAATGCCGTGGATCTTTCCAACTACTCCGTTAAAACATTGATATACCCTCTAGATCTTATTGTTTGCCTGATCTGTTCTTTGACGAAACGTTTAATTATAGACATGACTTGTCCTTGCCATGTAAATTCGTTTAACAGAATTTCCATTATTGGAGAGCGCTTCGTTGACAATATATAAAAGTCTTTTATATTAAAACATGTACCTATTTCGATGTTTTTTTTTTTGTCTTCAGCATTTTCGTAAAATCTAAAAAAATCTGATAGCTTTAAAGCGGAGTCATAGTTCACCTGCCAATGCAAATTCAATTTCATTTGACAATTTTAATGAAATTATTTGTAACTTCCCGAATTAGCCTTCGAATTTTTGATTGAGACAATAGTTTGGGAATATTCAAGTGTGAAGTGAAAATTTAGGCCCGTAAGATACAATCACTTTGCGCTGGTTATTTCATCAATTACATGTAAAACACTTCGACCGTCAAAGTCAGTTGACAAAATTACGATCGGGAAATGTGAATTGAGTTTTTACCCAAAAAGGATACGATTTAGACCTGTTTGTTTGGCGCGAGAAAACAATAGGGGCCAAGGGGTGATGCTCATTGATCAGAAGCGGCACAAAACGATCTTAGCAACTTAGCTCAGAGGAGAAAAATGAGAATGTGAGGCGCTAGATGGGCTAAAATGTTTCCATATACGTCGAAGAGAACTGAAATAAAATTGCATAGTAATTGATGAATTGGTGTGAAAGTCACGCGTATCAAAACGCACGCGACAGACAGGAAAGGACGCTACGTTTACAATGTCCGTTGAATGTAGCATTTCTTTTAGAGGTGAATAGACGAAAAAGATTCCTGCGTTGTGCAGGCCAAAAAAAAAAAAAAAAACTGCGATTCCTTCGTTTCATCTGCGCTCGCCTTGTCCTTCGTTAATTATAAATGCGTGCGCCCTAATAAATGAATATTTTCCACGTGGGTCCGTAGCTGTCGTCCACGAAATGACGGCTGGTTCATTGAGATGTGATAATAAACTAACAGTGAAGGCTATTAAAAACCATGAAACATGGAATAGTACACTGATATGAGAGAGGATACCTTCTCTTGGTCACTTAATCGGTATAGCCTTGAGTTTATTTATCAGGGAAATGTGAATGTTTAGTGTGTGTCCGAGCAAAATTTGCCTAGCTTTGCCCGGTTCTGCCTTTTGTTTACCCTGACGTCATTGTGTTATTTCTTCTCCAGTCTCACTGCACCTTCCGAAGCAACATACTGGGAACGAGGCTGAACTTCAGTGGTTTTAAAATATCAAATTACGTCGTTTTTCGTCACTGCACTGATCAGTAATCTGTACCCTTACTCAGAGTCAGTAAATTGTACAACTAGACCCATATGACCTAAGTGTAATTACTAAAATTCTATTTTCGTTCTGAGTCTTAGGGAATAAAACAAAAGCTTTTCGTTCAACCCTAAAAGAACATCCATGTGAGTCTTTTCTTTTCTTCCCCTCATCCTGAAGTCAAGGTAGATTTTTAATATGTCGTAGTTATGAATGGTAAGGTGTATATTGGTTTTACTGCATTTTTTGTTGATTGGATAATTTTCAGACACACATATTCTTTTCTACGTTACTGGCTCTGCCACCTATTTTAAGCAACATTTGGACATACCTACGTAGATCGCAATATACATTCATGCCCAATATACCCAGGTATGATGATTTGATTTTGTATAATCAGAGCTTCAAGTTAAGCTTTTAGTCAACTAGCAAAGTTTTTCTAGTAAGATTTTTTTCCCACTAGTAAACCAGCAAATTTTTTACTTACGAGGTTACATTCTCTTTGGAGTGAATTCTGGAAATCAACTTGGTTTGATACCGACTTCAAAGGCTCAAGGTCTTCATTGCCATTCTCGTTCGCATAAGAGGTCGAGGGCCTCTTGAAGGAGACAGGTATTTTAGGCAAGTCCCAAGGCAACGAAAAACAACAACGCGAATGTGCAGATGGATGGTATATGACAAAACCGCTGGCCGGTGGCTCACACGTGCTCTTTTCGGCTGCTGTTTGTCTTAGATGTCGTTCATAGTCTCTTTCTTGGCATTGAATGGTTTTCTTGAAATGTTTTGCAGACATGGACATTTCTTAATTGCAAATGTTTGCTAGTGTGTATATATTTCTCCCGCAAAGCCAAAAACAAAACACTCGCATTAGCCTTAGCATTAAGGTGTGATTAGCGTTAATGTCGAGCTCTGTAGAATAGATTTTTACTTGGCAAATCGTACGGCTGACCCATTAGGAGTTGAAGGCGACAGACGATGGCGAGGCGATGAAAATAGTTGCAATATTTTTAATATGGGAAACTTAAAAATTCGACCACGTTTTAAAGTCGAGTTTCGTCCCGACTGATTACTTTGAACATTGCGATAAATACTCGTTGATTTGTCATTTAGTGTTTTTTAATTCCATAGACTGAAAAATCTAAGACGTGCGATAATTATAATATACGTGATAGGAGAAACACATGATATTGCTTCAGTTTTTCAACAGCAAAGTAAAATATTGCTTTTGTGTTCAAAATAAACATGCCTTTTATATTGGATTATCTTGCAATCGACTTAAGTGGCGATGTTGACCGAGTTCTTAAAGATGTGAGAAAACTTCATGCGAAGTTAAGTGCCTGGCGCCTGTGAAAAACATGTCTTCCAACACAGTTGCTTCTTTCCCCATCGGCCAAGTAATAGTTGTCGAGGGAATCGAGCTTGAGATACAGAGACAACTTGGAAGTGGTGCTTTTGGTGTTGTATTCAAGGCAAGAGACCTTCTTGCTAGTGATTCTGTTTGTTACGCTCTGAAAGATGTCGTGTGTTCGAACCCATTGTCCATTGGCAAGGCAATCAGCGAAGTTGAAACACTCCGTCGGGTGAATCATGACTTCATCGTTAAAATCATAGCGGCTGACCAGTTTGAAGACTCTCGAGGGGGATTTCACGTGCTGATCTTAACTGAATACTGTTCTGGTGGTACCTTGAACGACAGACTGTCTCAACCCAGTAGTGAAGAGAAAACCCTAAAATGGCTGAGTCAAATGGCGAGTGCGTTGAGCTATCTCCACTCTTGTCAAATCGTTCACCGTGATTTAAAACCAGATAACGTTTTGCTAACGGATTCCACGAGAGAGGATTTGAAACTTGGCGACTTTGGCTTGGCAAGAGAGTTTTTGGCTCTGAAAAGAGTGGATTTACCATGTCCGAACCGTGGTTTAGCGCAGTATTATATGCGTTCGGGGACTGGTCCAGCTCACTGGATGGCTCCAGAGGTATTTACTTGCCACTATACTGAAAAAGCAGACATTTTTTCCTTGGGAGTGTTATTTAACGCGATTCTTGTGCGAGACTTTGCTTTCTCCAACAACGAGAAGCGATGGTACGGCGCCTTTGTGAAGGTTTCAGGCGAGGTTAAGATTGGTCTCGGATACGCTATGGCAGTGCTCGGCCGCGCTGCAATGACCGAATTCACTCACGGTTATCTGCTGAATGAGGAGAATGGATTCCGAACTTTGATCTTGGATACTTTGAATTATGTCCCGCACGAACGGCCCCGAGCGGAGGAAATCTACTACAGAATCGAGGAGATTGCCACCGGTATTCGCCTGCAATGGTCAGATGAAGAGAACCTTCACACTCAACGCTCAAAAACAGGAAAAGTGCGACGGTCAAGAATCAGGGACAACTGTTCTATTGCCTAGTTCGTTTACAGATATGAAATCAAATCAACCGCTGATCCAGAGGGCAAGCCAATATTACAAAAGAAAAATGCTCGCTTACATGCCTGTGTGTATAAGTTTTAAAATCCTCAGATATTATATATCAAAAATACTGAAATTAACTGCTGTATAGCTTTTTGTGATCAATTAATTATAATGGTACAATTTCCGTCTACATGCTAATATACTTGATTAAACACGCTAAATTTTTTACAAGTCACCGAAAATGTAAAGAATGTTGGTTGAAAATTATAAATATAACCATGAGGATAATATTGGAAGTTTAAGAGAAGTGTGAATGTTTCCGATTCCGTTGTGAGGGAGATTGAAACAAATTGCAAATTAGATCGCAAAGGTTTTTAATTTTTGGAAAAGGACAGAAGGGAACGGCAGCAAAAATTTTCTAGACGCGACGTATAGCGTAACTTTCTCTCAGTGTTAGGAACGTCAGCAACTAATGTTTGAAGAAAGGTAGGGACATCATGTCGCGCGAAAGTCTTGTCATCTAGGTATTCTATTGATTATTCCAGTCTGCACGCAGGCTGTAACCAAAGCTAAACTGGGAGAGCATCACTACCGGATTGCAATAGCTTGCAATAGTGGAATATCGTAGGAGATAATGCCTATTTATTTCGCGAGAGTCTGTCTTTCGCTAATTTCATGAATCGTTTACTAAGTATTTGCCAAAATTAACTTAATGAGAAGTACGGTTGTCCACAATATTATTGCACTGGTTTAGTACAACACATGTTTACTGTAGGACATGAAGTTATTGGGTGTACCGAAAACTGTTGCACCAGACAATTTAATCGGGCTGTCTTGCACGGTTTTTCAGTCACCGAAATGTCAACTTCGCGAAAATCAAAATTATTAAACTTTTGTTGGTTCTGATTTCTTGTAGAATTCATTATGGTAGTCCTTACGTTAGTTGCAATCTCTTTGCCTAAAAGAACTAAACTAAAAAAGATCAGAATTTCCAGTGTTATGTTGCTTTTTCGATTGACTGTAGAAGGTTGTTTTGTTTTGTTTGGTTTTTGTAAAAAATAAGCTAGAAAAAGGTTCAAAAAGCTGGTAGGTGCCCAAATTAATCAGGACCAAACGCTTGGCCATGATTTGGTTTAAGCGCGTTTTCCCGCTCTTGACACCAGTTCCGTTTTCTGGCGTTGAATTCCGATTGGCTCATTACATCATTTCTATTGGTTGTTGTATATGGTTGGCGAAATGGTGCAAAATTCACAAAGTTTATATTCATTCACATTTAATGTCGTTATTATTATTCACGAATATATTTATTCACATTCAGCAACTTAATTAATATTCAATAAATATACTAATTCACATTTAACGACGTATTTCGTATTCACGAATATATTTACTCACATTCACGGGATGTATTCATTCACATTCAACGGTTTATATTCATTCACATTCACGATCGAAATATTGGTTCAACACGGTGCAATATTCATTCAACATTTTCTGCGCACCGCCTTCGTGCATCATTAGGTCCCAGCTCACGCTCTACAATTTCTGAACGCAATATGGCGGACGAAGGAAGCCTTATTATATGAAGGAGTAGAACAAAGACAAATGACCCCAAACATACACAACTGAACATAAACATTACATGGGCTAGAGGAGATAACAGACTGCTCGATGATTTCGGATGAGCAAGTAGATAATCTCGTAAAACGTTTTATGAGTGATCATGGGACTTTGCTCGGGTATTCCTTGGTGACCGGACATCTTCGATCATTATAGGTCTCAGAGTTCAACGGGATGGAATCAGGGAGAGTATTGACCGCGTTGACCCTGGAAACTCTAGAATCCGCTGGGCTGTCGTAATTTCTAGGAGAGCGTATTCTGTGGCTGCTCCAAATAGCTTGTGGCATATTGACGGACACCATAGCCTGGTTCTTGTCAAGCGTGGGGGTATTGATGATTTTCCTTTAATTAACCTTTAATC
>NW_028301558.1:4390000-4447500 GCF_042242905.1 Orbicella faveolata | reverse complement strand
TACAACACTATTACATTATTATACACTATTAGCCTGAGCTTTCATTGTGCCAGAGATTTCAGAGATGCCGCCGGGTACTGAGACATTTCTATTAGGCATATGCCAGAGTAATTTACAGAAATGTCTGATAGTTACTTTTCCCACAAGACAAAAGTTTACATGATCATCTCAGAAAGAAAATGAGTTGACCCAACATCAAATATTCCAAGTAAAATGAAAACGATTAAAAGCAAATGTTAGAGGAATTGTGATGTTAATGGTAGGTAAAGTAGTGAATTTTGGCCAGCAGTTCTGCACAGTTCTGATTTCACGGCCGCAATCCTTCAACTACATGCAGATTCACAAGACTGTTGTTACTTATACTTTCTTTGATTTCGTTTCCTTTACCGCGTGCGCATAGCAGGCGGCTGTTACCCGAGTGATAGCTTTGAGTGAGGGAAAAACAACTTTTACGATGCGACAACAAGAACAGTAAGAAAAAATACTATATTTGGTCTTATCCCTGACCTACGCATTTGCGCGCACTTGCCGAATAGGATGAACTAACAACATTAAGGAAATTAGAATAAAACAGTTGGAACGAGGGGTAAAATTGGTTTCAATTCTTTTACAAGTATTTACAAAGTTCAGCAGCCTATTTAACGAGTAAAACTTTTGAACTTCAAATAAAAAAATGTAAACCTTTAAAATATAATTTTATGTTACTGATTTGTCTCTTCGTTGTGTTTTTCACACTTGTGGAGCATATTAAACGTGTTCCAAAAGACATGAATTATATCGCGCTTCGCGCTTCCCATAAACCTTCCAGTGGTCCGGTCGCCCTGTACTTCGTACCGGTTTAACAAAGCAAACCCGCTCCTGAAAGCTGTTTGTTGGAGCTACTGCCATTTTTAGAGCGACTGCTGTTGTTGGAGCGACAGCTGTTGTTGGAGCCACTGCTGGTGTTGGAGCCACTGCTGTTGCTGGAGCGACAGCTGTTGTTGCAGCCACTGCTGGTGTTGGAGCCACTACTGTTGTTGGAGCCACTGCTGTTGCTGGAGCGACAGCTGTTGTTGGAGCCACTGCTGGTGTTGGAGCCACTGCTGTTGTTGGAGTCACTGCTGTTGTTGGAGCCACTGCTGTCGTTGGAGCCACAGCTGTTGTTGGAGCCACTGCTGGTGTTGGAGCCACAGCTGTTGTTGGAGCCACTGCTGTTGTTGGAGCTACTGCTGTTGTTGGAGCGACTGCTGTTGTTGGAGCCACTGCTGTCGTTGGAGCCACAGCTGTTGTTGGAGCCTCAGCTGTTGTTGGAGCGACTGCTGTTGTTGGAGCGACAGCTGTTGTTGGAACGACAGCTGTTGTTGGAACGACTGCTGTTGTTGGAGCCAATGCAGTTGTTGGAACGACAGCTGTTGTTGGAGCCGCTCCTGGTGTTAGGGCCGCTGCTGTTGTTGGAGCCGCTGCTGTTGTTGGAGCCACAGCTGTTGTTGGAGCGACTGCTGTTGTTGGAACGACAGCTGTTGTTGGGGCGACAGCTGTTGTTGGAACGACAGCTGTTGTTGGAGCGACTGCTGTTGCTGGAACGACAGCTGTTGTTGGGGCGACAGCTGTTGTTGGAACGACAGCTGTTGTTGGGGCGACAGCTGTTGTTGAAACGACAACTGTTGTTGGAGCGACTGCTGTTGTTGGAGCGACTGCTGTTGTTGGAACGACAGCTGTTGTTGGAGCGACTGCTGTTGTTGGAACGACAGCTGTTGTTGGGGCGACAGCTGTTGTTGGGGCGACAGCTGTTGTTGGAACGACAGCTGTTGTTGGGGCGACAGCTGTTGTTGGAGCGACTGCTGTTGTTGGAACGACAGCTGTTGTTGGAGCGACTGCTGTTGTTGGAACGACAGCTGTTGTTGGAGCGACTGCTGTTGTTGGAACGACAGCTGTTGTTGGAGCGACTGCTGTTGTTGGAACGACAGCTGTTGGGGCGACAGCTGTTGTTGGAACGACAGCTGTTGTTGGGGCGACAGCTGTTGTTGGAGCGACTGCTGTTGTTGGAACGACAGCTGTTGTTGGAGCGACTGCTGTTGTTGGAACGACAGCTGTTGTTGGAGCGACTGCTGTTGTTGGAACGACTGCTGTTGTTGGAACGACAGCTGTTGTTGGAGCGACTGCTGTTGTTGGAACGACAGCTGTTGTTGGGGCGAGAACTGTTGCTGAAGCGACGGCTGTAAGTTCTGTTGAAGGGACCGTATGGCTTGGTGAATGTTCAAGACTTTACGGTACATGTCCTGAGCGCTTGGTCGATCATTTCTGTCGTACTGCAAGGCCTCAAGAACGACCCTTTGCAAAGCGCTAGACCCTTGAGCACGCCTTGAAAACGTAATGCTGATACCGGGGCGAACCTTTGCCATGGCATACCCAAGGCCGAGTTTGCGCTCACCAAGAATATTTCCGAAGGCATCGTAAATATGAATATTTACGAAGGCACCGTAAATTGCTTTGTCATCAATCACGATAAAATCACGCTCTAGGATCGCGAAAAACAAGGTACCAAGGGAAAACACATCGGCTTCTTCGGTGTAACGATCAGTGAAGAATTCAGGAGCCACCCAGTGTATGGGACCAACTCCTGAGTTCATGTAGTATTGCATGTAACTGGCTATCCAGGAACAATCGTCTCGGTGAGCATCGATTCGTTTGAGTGCGATGTACTCGCGAGCGAGGCCAAAGTCAGCCAATTTCACATCCTCTGTTGCGGTTAAAAGCACATTATCCGCCTTTAAATCGCGGTGAACCACTCCGCTAGAGTGGAGGTGTGCAAGAGCTGCAGCTATTTGACAAATCCACTTCATATTCATTTCTTCACTACTCGGTCGAGCAAGGCGGTCGTTTAAACTTCCACCCGAGCAATACTCAGTCAAAAGCAGCATGTGTAAACCTTTACTATCTCGAAACTGGTCTGCTCCCATGACAGCAATCACGTTCTGATGAGAAATTTTGCTCAGTGTTGTAGCCTCGCGGACAGCATTATGAAGGGCCGAGATGTTCAAACAAAGAACTTCTTTTAACGCGTAGTCTTTGTAACTCGCCTCGTCTTTGACTTTGTAGACGACACCAAAAGTACCATTGCCAAGTCGCTGTTGGATTCTGACTGTTATGTTGCCAACCGAAACTGTTTGTGGAAGATCGGCTTGCTGCATTCTGTCAGTCGTATAAATTCGTCGAAAGATCAGCAAACGTTTGCTGTATTTCGTCAGTATAAGTTTTCGCCACTCTGCGTTATCACTTTAGTTTACAGAAATGTATCAGGTAAGCATAAAATTACTAGTTGCGATCGATTTTTCGGAAAAGCTCATGATCTATCGTGATCATTTGGTGTGCCGAAAACCGTTGCAGCGGAAAATTTATTCGGTCTGTCTTGCAAGATTTTTCAGTTGCCGAGATATTAACTTCGCGAAGATCAAAGGTGGTAAAGTTTTATTTTTTGGTTCGGATTTTTTTTAGAATTTTTGGAATAAACTAAAACTCCAAGAGATGGCACTGGGAAGTTTCGTAATTTTATCAGACTGTTGCTTTTTCGATTGACTGGAAAAAGTTGTTTTGTATTACTTTGGGGGGAAAAAGCTAGAAAAAGCTGTTACATGCCCAAATTATTCAGCAACAAACTCCTGCCAGTGATCTGAAATACCGGCCTTTTCCCGCGCATCAGGATATTAAAGAACGTGTTTTTACTTTATGCGTTCTGTCGTGACCCTTTACTGTCTTTGAGTTTGAACGCTTAGTTGATCATCTTTGTTGTATTCCATGTCTACGAGAGCTTTTTATTCGCAGTGTTGAACCATTGAGCAGAGCTTGACTGTGAATGCAATGCTGATGTCTGGATCATGTTGATGATGCTTTATCATTGAATTTGCACACATCAGGAATGCCTATAGATCCCCATGATAATGGCATTGTAAATTGCTTTTCTAGGAAATCGTGATAACATTTAGCTCTTTACTATAGTAGAAAACAACTTACCAAGAATTCGGTTTTCTCTCTGTAATGACCCCGAACTGACAGTTCCGGGGCGACCATGTCTGTCGCGTCAATTCTTGAGTTCGTTTAGTAATATCACGGTGTGTAATCTGGCCATCCGTGAACCATCGTTTTCGGTCTTGAGCGTCGATTCGCTTTAGTGTAAGCTGCCATCTACACCTCACCCTTAATCACTCAAGACCACATTTGGCTTCAAATCCAGTTTTAAGTGAACCATCTCTCGTTAGCAGTCAAGACAGGCGGCGGTTTGACTCGTCCTTTTTGAGTTCATTTCTGGAGTATTCTAGCGGTCAACCTAGACGCTCGTTTAAGTTTTCTGCATGGAACCGGTGTGCACTGCTGGTGACAATCACTTTTGAAGTTGAAGATTTTGTTCAGGGTTTTATCTTCGCCGCGACAGCATTACAAAGAACCGAAGCACTCAGACCGTCAAAGATCGTTTAGATCAAACTTTTATAATGAACTCTATTACCTCATAAGTTACATCAAAAGTGCCATCACCAAGTCGCTAAAGTTAATTGCCCCAGCTGAAGGATTCAGCATGTCTCTCTGAATCATATCGACGTGACTGTTTCCTTCTCCACTCTTAACGAAAATTTATCAGGCAAGCACGCATAAAATCAGCCGTCGCCGCTTCGAAACCGAAGGTCAATTTCTTGGAAAACCCTCTTGTTTGCTCAGTTTTTGCGTGACTTTTACGTTACATATCTATGTCTGTATCCTTATTCGGTTTTTCTTATGAACTACTCCGCCTGGGTGAAGGTGGACAAGACAAGGTCTGCAGTTGTTTGATTAACCCACTTCATATTCATTCCTTCACGACTAGGTCGAGCAAGGCGCTCCAAGTTGTTCGTTTAAGCTTCAACCCGAGCAGTTCTCAGAAACGAAGAGCTTAGTTAACCTCGAGAATCGAGATGATGGCGATCATGTTCTTGTGAAATAATTTTTTTTTAATCAACATTACAAAGTGTTTTTCCAACAAATCTTCGACCCCACTTTCTCCAAAACGGGTATCAAGTGTGTAATACTCAAGTAAAAGACATGAAAGGACTTTGTAGTTCAAGTTTTGAAATCACATGTAGATTTTACTTTTCCTTATTGAATTTCTGACTCCAAACCTATTTTGACCTTTTTGATCTGGTATCTCGTTAGTAACTTGAAACAATTAAATACAGTGCATGCGATAGTTAGTCAAAAAATTGAGACTGAATGCTTTCATAGGTTTCTCGAAATGCGCCTATTTCTCGAAAACTACTCGTTGGATATGCTGGAAATTTGGCAAGGAAATAAGTACTGTAGTGGATTCACGGAAGACACTCGGAAATTTAACAGTGGAAATTGTGGTTATTCTTTGACAATGGATAACAGCAATTGCTATAAGTTTGTTGAATGCAAATGATGATGAAATTTTAACGACTAGATTTTCTGCAAATAAACAAAACCCGATTTAAAGGCCAGTCTATTTATATCTAGTTTATGTTGCCAAGGCAACTCACTTACGTCAGCTAAACTATCAAATCACTATAAACAAACTGGTAATCACTATAAAGCGAACTGGTCTGTGCTGTTAACGAAGGATCGAGGGTTTTCAGTACAAAAATTCTGAATGAGGCATATTGGTATGCAAAACTGTGTTCAGCCACCGATCGCTTAACGGAGAAATGCAAAACCAACCCAAGTGCGAATTACTTTCGACACTCAAGTGAAAACCGCTCTGTGTTGTGAGCAAAACATGTTTTAATTTCAACATTAGATACAAACAAACCAATCACTAGCATCTCCATGGAAGATGTTAACAGCACTTGAAGGAATAAATATAAATAAAAATCTCAAGACGAAAATGAGTAACAAGTGTTGATCATTTCTTTCGCAACTGAAGTTTTCACGCAAGATAGGGATAATCCACGGTATAAAGGGATATTCGTCCTTTCGAGCAAATTGGCTTGGAGAACCACAGCTTGTTTTACAAGTAAAACTGTTGAGTCAATTATTCGTCGTGTTCGCGAGAAAAAGTATAATGTTGTCAGTTCACAAAGTCCAAGTTTTTTTCTGTCATTAGATGTTTCCATACACGAATAGCTTTATTAATGCAACGCGTTCCTTTACACTGAAAAATGGTTAAAATCTCTCTCCTTTTTGTCAGTAGCCTCCAAATGAGTGCCCTTGCACCTCGAACCGATTTAGCAACACCAAGCCGTTTCAGGTGAGGGCTGTTGATCGAGCTTTATACCTTGACGAATGTTCATGGACTTCATGACTTTGTCATACACCTCTTGAGCACTTGGTCGATCGTTTGCGTCGTACTGCAAAGCCTCAAGAACGACCCTTTGCAAAGCCATGGACCCTCGAGCATAGCTTGAGAATGCAATTTTGATGTGACGATTAAGCTTTTCCATCGCAAACCCAAGACCAACTTTGCCTTCTGTAAGATTTTCTGCAAAGGTACCATAAATTGTTTTACCATCAACCGCGATGAAATCCCGCTGTAGAATTGCGAAGAACAGCGAACCAAGGGAAAACACGTCGGCGTTCTCTGTATAATGGCCGGTGAAAAATTCAGGGACCATCCAATGTATGGAACCAGTTCCTAAGTTCAGGTAGTATTGCGCGTAACTGGTTATCCACAAACTTTCATCTTGTAGAATGCGGGTTGGTTTGACTCAGAGTTCTGTGTACTCGCGAATGAGCCCAAAGTCAGCCAATTTCACATCCTCTGTTGCGGTCAAATCGCGGTGAACCACTTCGCGTGAGTGGAGGTGGGCAAGAGCTGCGGCTGTTTGACTGATCCACTTCATATTCATTTCTTCACTACTCGATCGAGCAAGACGGTCGTTTAAGCTTCCGCCCGAGCACTACTCAGTCAAAAGCAGCATGTGTAAGCCTTCACTATAGAGGAACTCATCCGGCCCTACAATGGTGATCAAGTTCTTGTGCAAGATTTGGCTTAATGCTGAAGCCCGGCGGAGAGCATTACGAAGAGCGGAGTCATTCAAACATAGAACATCTTTTAACGCGTAGACTTCGTAACTTGCCTCGTCTTTGACTTTGTAGACGACACCAAAAGCGCCATTGTCAAGTCGCTGTTGGATTCTGACTGTTTTGTTGCCAACCGAAACTCTTTGTGGAAGATCGGCTTGCTGCATTTTGTTAGTTTATAGTATCTCTCTTCGGCTGCGTGTTATAGTTTCACAGCTTCTCGGAAAACTGATCATTATTTATCCTCATGATCAGGCTCTTCGGGGGAGGGGACGGGAAGAGGCATGTTGTTATGAAACGTATCTGAAATACATCTTGTCCTCAATTAAGCAAGAGCCGATTTTCAGTGGCCAACGTGATCCCACGGACACGGCGTCACATCTATAAACTTCAGTCGATGTTGTGAAGTTTATATGAAATAATTCATATATGAACTGCGGTTGTAGATGAAAGAGAAGAATGATCATCGCAGTTAACTTTCCAATTTAAGCAATTGGAAAGAAGAAACCTGAAAAAAAAAAAAAAAAAAATTCAGGGCTTCAACGGGATGCGAACCCGTGACCTCCGCGATACCGGTGCGATGCTCTACCAACTGAGCTATGAAGCCACACATTGTAAGCGAGGTCAATTAATTGAGTTCATATCTTCCCGTGAGGAGTGAAATGATGTGAAGTTTATATGAAATAATTCATATATGAACTGCGGTCGTAGATGAAAGAGAAGAATGATCATCGCAGTTAACTTTCCAATTTAAGCAATTGGAAAGAAGAAGCCTGAAAAAAAAAAAAAAAAAAAAAAAATCAGGGCTTCAACGGGATTCGAACCCGTGACCTCCGCGATACCGGTGCGATGCTCTACCAACCGAGCTATGAAGCCACACATTGGGAGCGAGGTCAATTAATTGAGTTCATATCTTCCCGTGAGGAGTGAAATGATGTGAAGTTTATATGAAATAATTCATATATGAACTGCGGTTGTAGATGAAAGAGAAGAATGAGTGAGTGAGTGAGTGAGTGAGTGAGTGAGTGAGTGAGTGAGTGAGTGAGTGAGTGAGTGAGTGAGTGAGTGAGTGAGTGAGTGAGTGAGTGAGTGAGTGAGTGAGTGAGTGAGTGAGTGAGAGAGAGATGTATGTATGTCACACCAATCAGATTGGATCTACTATAACAGCCAATCAAATCTCTTGTTGTAAAGGTAAATGGTATGTGAGAAGATTCGATCCCGATACAGTTTAGAACGGCCATATTTATTCTTCTATAAAGAGGAGGAAGTATTCATATATTGGGCTTACTTCGACACTTTCTCTGGGTTAGGCTGAGCATTTTAGTTACGAACGAGATGAGCCTTGAGGTTTGAAACACTAGTTCGTGAGTTAGTAATATGCAAATACAACGAGATATTTTTATTTTTAGTTACAAAGGTAACTTGATACTTTTGTTTCTCACAAGGAGTAAATTCAATTAGAGGTCACTAATCGTCGCTTCTAGTTCTTAGGACATGTTTTAGAGGAGACGAGACTATTTAGATTGGAAACAGTTCTAACGTTTACAATAGTAAGTGCAGGTGACGATTGTTTTGTTCTTGTTGCATGCAAATATAACGAGATATTTTTATTTTTAGTTAGAAAGGGTAATTTGACACTCTTGTTTTTCACAAGGGAGTAAATTCAATTAGAGCTGACGAATCGTCACCACTCTTCCCCACGAGATGTTTGCTATCTTTAGTTACAAATGGTAACTTAACACTTGTTTTTTATATTGGAGTAAATTCAATTAGAGCTAACAAGTTATCGGCTATTGTTCCCAGGATATTAAACAAGAAAAAGCTTTCATTTCTGGACGGTTTTTACGTCTCTGCAGTAGCAGTTTATTTTTATTTGATGGGCATTTTATGACATTCTTTTCAGTCTGATATTTTTAAAGGTAAAAGTATCAAAACTGTTCAAATGTTCTTTGAAGACTGCGTGGCACCAAGTTAAAGTGCAATTTAATTAAATCAGACTTTCAATGTGTCAGAGAGGGTTTTTTCTCTTTCTTTCTATTTTCGGTGAAGTAGTGTTGTTGTGTTGTGTTGTGTAAAAAGGGTAAACTTACGACTCGTATAAAATGCGAAAAGGTCTCTTAACTTGAGTATTTTTTAGCAAAAATTCCTCTTGGGGGTTGGACGGGTTATGTGATCGGTGAGTGAGGGTGTTATGCATGTGCACGTGTCACACCAATCACAGTTTGGGTTTTATCAAAGAACGAATCAAAGAAAAAAATAAGACGGTATCTACATTAATCCGGATACGTGTCAGATTACTGTAGTTTGTTCAGTCAAACATTTTAGGGCTTACTATTTAGCTATCTTACTATTACCGATGTAGCATCGTATGTACATCATAAATTCCCAGTTTCTTTCTTGCTGTACATCGCAACCAGAAAAACTTGTCAAATTAACCCAATCATTACTGTAAACAGCTCCATGAATGCTCCTATCTCCAAGACTTCACAAAAAAAAAACTCTTGCACGCCTTGCGTGCCTATGTTTTTTTTTTCCGGATTCAAGGTTGATTTTGTCGCAACATGGAATGTTTCATGTGGTAAGCTCTGAGACTGCTTCACGAGATACACAAAGCCTCAACTTGTCTCGAAATGTGAACAAATTTTATGCGTGACAAGTTGTGAGTTTGATGAACGAGCAACAAAGCCAAAATTTGTTTTTTTTTTGTTTTTTTTGCAACATAACAATTTCGTCTTTAATTTTGAGAGCAGACGTAGTACTGCTACAACTAATGTTATTACAACACTAAAAACACCAATATCACTAACAATAGACGGTTGCTCAAAGTAGACCCGCTCTCTACTATTCGAAAGAACAAGTTGATCACGCAAGGTGAAAAACTCGAAACGTCAGCCAAGTTGAGAGTTTTTGCATCGAACATATCGTCGCCGCCTTTAAAGCTGCGATATACGAAATACGGGTTTTGTTTCTTGTATTTCGCCGCCCTTAGAACACAGCGCAACATATTCATTATTTTGGAGTGCACGTTAGGTGGACTGCATGTGTTCAAAGAAAATTTGAAGGTGTATATTTAATAGACTTAATAAAGAACCATCGAAATAACATCTTGTTTAGTTATTATGAACTCGGATTTCGTTGTTTTGAGCTTAATTTATTTTCGCATTGCTTCGATTTGAAAGATTTAAACCTGAACAAGAGTTTCGAACGCTTGAGGAAGGACTTATTGTTTACCCTGCAACTTACTTGATCTGACCAAATGTCCCAAATGTATGTTGTTTCACAGGCGGCCCAGACGTTGAATACGATAATACATGACATTATGCTGTTGGCGATTGTGTTACAAGTTTAGCCGTTTATAAGACAATGTCAGGAGCCCATGACCAGGAGCCTCCATACGTACTGTACCCTTGAGTCAACCCTTTCCCGTATTAATTTATTTTTAGAATTGATCTCCCGCAGGTTTCCCGCATTTTCCACGCATTCCGCCATTACTGTTATTATTTCGCTGTAAGCTGTGACCAGCGGCGTGTGACGGGCGTGTGACGTATACAACAGCTTCCCTCTGATTGGGCATTCTAAAGAATTTGCGGCAACACGAGAGCCCCGCGGTGTTCTAAAAATAAATTAATACGGGAAAGGGTTGACTCCAAGGGTTAGTATGGGAGATGAAGGCTCCTGGTCATGGGCTCCTGACAATGTATGAGAATGCTTCGAAAATTACTCTAAATGCTATACCACGTGTAGAAAATAATTTGAATAAAATGGCTTACCTTATGTTTGCATTGCGTTATTTTGATGTCTCTGGGTTCCTGGAAGTGGTTTAGAGCCATTTTGGCGAGTTTTACCTTCGTAATGTACAATTCTTAAGCTTTCAGAAAATATCTACTTTCCGTCAAATGTCCGACTGTAAAGCGGCGCCAACGAATGATGGTCATTTGTACTGATACGTTAATGTTGAAATAATGCCGCATTAACTTCGTCAAGATTTTGAATCAGTTTTTTGTAGGCGCTGAAGACTGTGCCTAAGGAGCTCGATCGTAGTGTAGGATACGGTTTGATTGTTTGTGTGTGTTTGGCACCGGGTTTGGCAGGAACAAGTTATAGGTCCCGATCAGTCAACCGCAGGGAATGACAAGGGAATGGCATTTGAGAACACGAGAAAAAGTTAGAAAACACGAGCCGTAGGCGTGTTTTCTACCTTTCTAGATTGTTCTCAAATGTCCAGAGTGTTTTATCACAGTTTAATACACGGCTTAGGCTTCTTCATTTGCTTTATGATATAGAGGTAATGTGGCGAAAAACAATAAAACACGCTTTTTCTATGTTTTACACTCTGATAAAACATGGGTTTTTGACCAATCAGAGCGCGCGCAGAGTCCTATCTATATTATAAATAGGAATATATTGAGTGGAAACCGGTGAAACTGAAACTCGTTAAAATCGTGTTGAAATCGTCTCATAACGGCATGGAGACAAAAGTAACACAAGAGTCGAAGTAAGTCGTTTTTATTCAATTTCTTTTCCATTTTTCGAACTGTTACATACGATCGTTACATTCCCATACAAACCCTTATATTTGTGCTATTACGCAATGTCATATAATCATGCTCACGGCTCCCAAGGAACTTGGGATACCTGTGGTGCCTATTGCGTTTTTTTTTTTTCATAATAAAGTTATTTTATTATGTTTGCTTATACTTTACAACACTTCTGCTGTTACTTTGCACTAAAACAGTATAATAAAGGCTACATGCACTACTTACAATACAACAGAGCTATTAACACTACTTACAGTACAAGACAGCTTCTTCGCCCTACTTACTATAAAGAATCGATTTTGAACAATTTTACGTACGTAACAGCAATACAGGTATTTTCTAAATTGCATATCCGTAATTAATCTTTAGTAGCAATTAATCTAGAGATATAACACACTTTTCTAATACCTTTAAAGCATTAGCAGGACAGAAAATGCGAAGAAGCATCATAAAAGAGAACCAGAAACTTGGTTTTCTATTCTTAACTTGTAATTTACTTTTGTAATAAATTCAACCCAGTGCCTATTGCGTTTATTAACTAATCGTGCAAGCATTTTGAACATTTTAGAGCGATTGCCTTTTGGTGTAATTGTGGTTGTTACAGTTTGTCCTTTGTTTTAGTCATGACATTCCCCTACCAGATACCGGCGAACCATATGACGTTTTTTGAGTTAATGATTAATGAATATGGGTGTTTTAAATAAACTTAGTTGAACATTTAGTCAAGTTGTCCGGCCCCATCAGTTGCCGAAACATTTGCAAAATGATTATTGTTATTGTTACTAATATGATAATTATTATACATTCCCAGTACAAACTCTTATATTTACGCTGTTACGCGATGTCATATAATAATGCTCACGACTCCCAAGGAGCTTGGGATACGTCAGACTAAAACTTAGTTGAACGTTTAGTCAAATTGTCCGGCCCCAGTTGCCGAAACATTTGCAAAATGATTATTGTTATTGTTACTAATATGATAATCAATTTTTACAATGGCAGGTGTCAGCTCTGAACACCTAGCCTTATGGTAACAAAACTGTAAATCATTCTGCATTGCTGTAAATCAAATGCAAGTCAGAATACTCGGCTAATTGGCAGTGTGACAAAGGTACTTTTTAACATCCAAATTACCGCACCGCAAAATTATTTACGGTTTTGTTAACAGAAACCCGCACTTACATCTCATCTGCATCAGGTTTATCGCTGGTTTATGTAAGTTTATATTTAGACAGATGTTGAAACACGGTTCCTTGGCATAATCAATAATTATATTTTGGAAAATGGTAGCACAATGTGCCGTGAGGTTATTAAATTCATGCAACATGAAACGGGGAAACAGTTTTACTTCTTAGTAAATCGACCGGCTGGAGTAATACTTCAAGTTTGACCTGTGTGAAGCTTAGAATAGGACTGGGGGAAAATTTCAATGGTGCATTTGCCTGTGTGTGGTTTAATATAGCGATGACCAGCGATCGCCTTTCGCTTCAGTTGAGATCGACAAAAGTTATTCGTTGACTCCACCCCGGTGGAAAAGTTTGTCACAGGTGGTCACGTGAACAGCCGCAACCAGAGTCTTTCTCCCAATGACAAGGCGGAGGAGAGAGAGCCTGGGAACGATGGTTGGTCGTACCAGTATACGTTTTTCCGCATCCGGTATTTCCCAACCTCCCTACCAAACAAAGGCACGCAAGGCGTGCATGAGTTATTCTTTTTTTGTGAATATAAAGCCTCAAGAAGTAGCAGCATTCTGATTAGGTTAATCCACCAAGTTTGGTTACGATATACAGCAAAACAAAAGAATTTGTTTCACCTTAAGAAGTGTAATATCAGTCTAGTTTTATCAAGGTTTGATTCTAACAATTCGATCAGCGCTTTATTTATAAGAACTTCAATGGAGCTGTTCCCAGCAAGACAACTAAACGTCATGCAGTCTAAAATAGTAGCTAACGGTAGAATCAGATTGGTGGGTAATTTTTTATGGACCCATTCTATAACAAGAAGTAATAAAATGCTAAAGCATGGTCTTATTCTGTTGCCAGCATTGATCAGTTCGAATACAATTTCTCCGGGAAACCATTTCAAATTAATATCGCTTTTAAAAGGCATCTAACCGAGAAGACACTTTTGAAGGTGAAACAACTAGACCTTTGAAAGAAAATATAAATTTTATAAAATGCCTCAGGTATTTTTTTTTACCAAAACATAACTCAAAAATCGAGATTTTTTCTGCTAAGCGCTAGGGCTCAGTCCTCTAGTGCGTTGAGTTTATGTTGCAAACTCCTAACGTCGAGCCCAATAATAAAATAATAAAAGAATAAATAAAGGGATACTCATCAGCAGGACCAGTTGATCGAGCCATGCTGTTGTTGGAACGGTACTTGATGTTGGAGCCACTGCTATTGTTGGAGCGACTGCTGTTGTTGGATCTACTGCTGTTGTTAGATAACAATCTGTTATTTGAGCCGTGCTGTTGCCGGAGTCATGATGTTGTTGGAGCCATGGTGTTGTTAGAATAGAATCTGTTGTTCTAGCCATGCTATAATTGGAGCCATGATCTTGTTCGAGCCCTGCTGTTGTTAGAACAGAACCTGGTGGTAGAACCATGCTGTTGTTGGAGCAATGTTGATCGAGCCATGCTGTTGTTAGAGCGGAACCTCTTGTTGGAGCCGTGCTGTTGTTTGAACGGGACCTGTCGTTGGAGCCACTGCTGTTGTTGGAGCGACTGTTGTTGTTGGAGCCACTGCTGTTGTTGGAGCCACTGCTGTTGTTGGAGCCACTGCTGTTGTTGGAGCCACTGCTGTTGTTGGAGCCACTGCTGTTGTTGGAGCCACTGCTGTTGTTGGAGCCGCTGCTGTTGTTAAAACGGAACCTTCTGTTGAAGAATTCCTCACATCCTGACCACGCTGGGAATTCAAAAGATCTGTTTCAGCCCCAAAGTGCTAATTCAGCTCTATGGCCTATGAAGCTGATTTGACTCCTTGTGGGGCCATTTTGTCAATTTGGTCTTAATCGACCCCAATAAAAATTGTTTCAGCCCATTAAAAACCGATTTGGCCCACAGAGGACAATAAATCAGCCCCTTGGTGCGTATCAGCCCCTATCATTAGAGCCATTTTCGTTTAAGTCTAGTTGGCTAAAACTTAGGGCCGTCCCGGCTCCTATCAGTGGTGCCGTTTTAATATCGAAGAACAGAGTCATTTTGTTACTACACAAAATGACCCCAATCACAAGAGCCCATTTGACTCTGACTGGTGGAGCCATTTCCATTTGAGAAAAGATTTTTTTTTAAAAAAAATGTAACACTTAAGCCAAGATGACCTGATCGTACCTAGAAGACGTACCTAACCTAACCTCCTCAAATGGAGGGCAGGTGGCTAGTTTTTGGTCCAAGCACAGATCAACAGTCGGCCGACAGTCGGTGATGTGTCGGCGAGATGTCCGGCCGGTAGGGTGTCAGTAAGTTGTCGGTAATACGTGCTGTGATAAAATATTGATAATTTTCAGGCAGCATACTTCATCCCATATCCTTTACACAATAATAATAATAGATAATTTTCCAACTCCGTGTGATTAAAACTACTTGAAATAATGCGCTTCTGCAAATGATTTCTGGATATATAGTGCACGGAGTTTAGGGGACCCCCCACCCTTAGTTGACATTGACATATTGATTGTTAGTCACGTGATCACAAGATGTAATTTTACTCGGAACGTACAGTCAAGCCTCTATTAAGGAGGTTCGCGCAAAAATTTTCCAACGTTGATTTTTTTCTGAGACTTTTACCACTGTAAGATGATGAGTTAGTTGTGTCAAAATTGTAAAAAAAATGGGGGGTCACCGACTTCGCCCTGAAGAACCCCCTAAATCTGACAAAATCGGGCTTCAGTAGCGAATAAGGCCACAGTGTCTGTAAGCCCAAAGATATTGCAATTAGATATTTAAAAGGAAATGTTCTCTGCCAAATATTGTTTAAGTGGACCTAAGTGAGTTTAGTCAACAGGTGAGGTTCCTTAAAGAAGAAGTTTGCATTTAGCGACCATAGTTTCACGCACCTTGCAGCTGCAAGATGGAAGGATTCGAAGTCCCTTGGACAGAAATCTTGAATTTTTTTTAACTTCCCACATTGAGTTTTTGGTCATTTTTGGACAATGTGGAGATAACTGTAAATAAAATCTGCTTCTGGAAAGAAAAGTACGGGTCACCGAACGTCCAAGATCGTTAAATCCAGGCAAAGCTGTAGCAATGGCCATCTGCCCTATCATTGTTCATTTTGTTACTTAGCGCGCGCTCTCATGCAAGACGTGGCGTGTGAATTTGCGTGCGCAGTAAAGATGGGCAGAAACAATTAGCGCGAACGTCCTTCATTAAGGTATTAGCCAACCCAAAATTGACCGTTTTGCATAATTTTGGATTTTTATATGATTCGATAAATGTTAGGAATAGCTTTCGTTTAAAAAAAAAATCCACCAAAAAATGTTATTCGTACGGGAAGTTATTAAGCGAAGACAATTTTGCCATCTTAATTATTCTAATTAGCCGCTGACAACTCTTGTCATCGCGTTGTCAAATAAGGAGAGGTTACGTGACAGCTAAGTACATGTGTGTTTGTGTTTCACAAAACACACGCGATTCGCCATCTTGGAAGCTCTCAAAGTTGTCGTCTTGTGAAATCTATGAATTCTTCGAAAAAAAAAAAGATCGTGTCCCTTTCTTTGTCAAAACCAAGACCAAAGAAAGGAAAGAAAGCATTTAGCTGTGAATCGGAATCGGCAGCAGACATCGCTTCGAGCGACAAAGGCGACAACCAAGACGAATGGCTACAAAACATCGAAGAACATGAACGCAAACCGGATACGAGTGAAAGCAGTCGGTTGAAATGAGTGCAAGCCGTTCTAAAATTCGGTTAGAAGAAGCAGAAGAAGAACAAGAAATGTAGCATGCATAAAAAATAGAATCCAATAGGATTAAATGCTTGTTGTAAAAAAATTTATAGAAACCATTTATTTTGCTATAACATGAGCAATACCTAGAAAGTAAAACTTAGGGTTAAATTAATTGCTTAATTGCTATTACTGTTCAGGGTTGTCAGCGTTTTTAGGAAACCAATACCGCAACCGACGCCAGATTCAGACTGCCTTAATTACCCTTTGATACTGGTAGAAAATTTCACATGTACTATAGTGGATTTTATGCTCGGATCTGTTCAATACTGAGAGTTAACTCTACTGATTTGCAAGTTGTAATTGAATTTTTTCCTTTCAGTCCATAATGCGAGAAAACAGTTTGGTGTTCCACGTGGTATTGCAATTGTGAATAATAACATAACAAAGGCTGGAAATGAACCTCGAGCTCGCACACTCTAACGACATGGTTAGGCATTGATTGGTTACCTTATTGTAGCTGCAATGCGTAGATTTCTTTTTTCCCTTGCTCTGCAGTTATGCGATCAAGGTCAATGTATATGCCAGTTACGGTTTAAATGTGCGGGGCATTTTGCTGAGGATTTCAGTTAATATAATTAATTTATTTTGTGTTCTATTTGCAATATTTGTTTGTTTATTTACAGTGTCCTCAATTAGCACAACAGTGCTAAATACATTTGACACTTCAGGTGATTCCTCACATTTGCATTGCGCATCCTTACTGCGCATAATTTATGGCGTCATTAACGCGCGCACATTGAAAACATAGCGGATTTGCCTTGATATTGAGTTCTGTCAGTTGAGAAATGGCTATTTTAATCAACTAATCATTAGCTTTGCGTGAGAAAAGACTGATCTGATTTCTATGGTTGAAAATTGAATAAATAAGGAAAATAGCAGCTGCACTGTAGTCTTTTCTATTTTGCAGTTTGATAGGCGTGGCAAGCAATTTAGTTCCAATATTTTACCAAGGATTCAGCTGTCTGTCAAAATCAAACTTAAAAAGTTTATTTGTGTCCGACACAAGAATTGACTGTAGTTTGAGGCGTGTTTTCACGAGTCTGGGCTCACAAAGAGTTTACAATAACTTGGAATGCGTTCTTGTAATAAGCATTAAATAATGCTAAAATGGGACATATTTAATGCCTCACTGCTCCTTAACGAGCAAGAGCACCCCCCGTTTTATTTTATAATTAAAGTTCTCATATGATAAATATTCAGTGGACAAAGTTTGAACAAAAATCTATTGGCAGTTTTATTCCAGTGCGAGATACGTAAATGTGTTACTTATTGGGGAGGTGACAGGAAAAAATGTAACGGGCACCGTAAAAGTTTTCAAAAAGATGAATAACTTAAAAAAAAAAAAAAAAAGGCGTGGTTACCCCCGCATTATATGTTATGAAATGGAACTGGCAAGCCTATTCAACACGTGATTAGTTTCTGGTTGTGAGCAAAAGATATTTACACTGTAATTTAGCTTAAACAGAGAAGGCTGTCAGAGACGCTAAAAACGCTGCTACAACGATTTTGTTATTAAAAACATACCAAAAATGGTTTTTATGTGATTTGCCATGTAGTTAAAAGATCTTTTTAAATGTGTTTGCTTTTCTGTATGTAAAGGCGAATTCTAAGGAAATATGTGAAGAAATATCCATTCCTTCTTTTTACAGAAAAATGCTGATGTCAACATTTTTGTCGAGATTCAAGGCTAATCATCTCTCTGTGGACTCCAATAGCCCTTGCAAAAATCTACTTTTTTAGCGTGGTCCTAACCTGGTGCAAAAATCTTCGTATTTAGTAGGCACCGTCCTTAAGTTATCAATTGCATTTAACCCCATGTGTAAATTTAGAATTACTCTGAAGCATTTATCAACCTTATCCTCGGAAGAAGTAAGACCCTGGGAATGAGGTGAGCTTTTGCATCTTAGGGATTGATCAATTCTTTTGCAACACATGCCTCCACGTAATTTTGGTATGTTGGTTTGTAACCGGGAACAAGTATCAGAATTTTGCGGTTTTTAGCGCGAAGTCCGTAGTACAGAGTGTGGTGGTTCGGGCGCAGGTAGACCAAAAAGAGCTTATACAATAACAACAACAAGATTTATTTCTGCTCCCATTTCTCCGACCACATGCTTCGGTTCACCGCATCCCATAATAGACCAGTGATCATGTGACTGACACGTCACAACAGAAACACTACATCTCCCCCTAAGTTATTACAAATGTCAGCACTAGAGAAAAACTAAATGAACAGTATTACAAATCTAATTAATAGTCCTTAAAACAAACAGTCTCTCTCTTTATGTCTCTTGCACATTCTAAAACTAAGTGCATACGTAGTCTTTTAAATAGGCGGGTGGTTGTCTAGAGCGCGCAGGTCGCAAAACAACTGAATCGCCCGGCAAAGGGTTGGGTGGAGTCTCTTGCACCTCTGCTGGCTGGCTTGCAATTGTCATTGGATGCGTTTGTTCCACCTGGTCTGGCTCTTGGGGTAGTTGTGCTGGCTGTACCTGGTCTTCCTTTTCAGTGGTTTCAGGTGCAACGAATTTCTTCATGTGGGCTATGTTTCGCATTTTATTGTTCCCATTGGTATCTTCCAGTATGACGGCATTTCCATCTTTGTGAACGACCTTGTATGGCTCAGGTTCATAATTGGGTGAGAGTTTGTTCTCTCGAGCCTGTTTCAGTAGGACTTGATCACCCTCTTCAATGTCGCTGAATTTGGCAGCGCGTGTTCTGTCTGCATACTCCTTCTGTCTAAGTTTAGCATGAGCGTCCCTCTCTTTTAAGAGCAGCTGCCACTGTGCTTCAGTGGCTCGATCCTTGGGGATTTGGACTTTTGGAAGTTTGTCACGTAGCTTCCTCCCCATCAGTAGTTCTGCTGGTGATATCCCAGTAACAGTATGAGGGGTAACTCTGTACTGGAATAGAAAGTCTGCGAGTGCTTTTCGCCAATCTTTACCCTCTCGGCGCGCGATTCTCACGATTTTCAGTAAGGTCTCATTGCAACGCTCCACCTCTCCATTGCTTTGGGGCCAATAGGGCACGCCCTTTTTGTGTTCAATTGCTAGATACTCTAGGAATCCCTCGAATTCCTTGGATGCAAATTGAGGTCCGTTATCACTACGGACAGTCTCTGGTAGACCATGTGTTCTAAAAATAGCCTCCATGGACTTGATTACATTTTGTGCATCTGTTTTCTTGAGAAGGACAGCTTCGATCCAGCGAGAATAGTAGTCTACAACTACCAGGAGGTGATCTCCACTTGCAATCTCGAGAAGGTCAACTGAGATTTCTTGCCACGGGGAGTCTGGTAGTCTGGTTGATCTCACCGGCTCTGGTTTGGATCGGGGTCCGACAAGCTGGCAGGGGTGACATGTTCGTATTGCTTGCTCTACTTGCTTGTCCATTCGTGGCCACCATACTTTCTCTCGCAACCTGGCTTTAGTTCGGACCATACCTTGGTGTCCTTCGTGAGCCAACATTATGGTGCGCTTTTGAAGGCTCTGTGGAATGAGGATGCGGCTTCCTCTCATCACCACCTGTCCTATCACCCACAGTTCATCTTTAACTGCTTTGTAAATTGTGCCTTGTAACTGGCTCCAATCATCTGTCATTACAGCCTGCCGTAACATCTTTAGCGTTGGGTCTTTTTCAGAAGCGATTTCAACTTCCTTTGGCACCAACGCAGCTGGTACAGCCTCACTTACTACGCTGTACGCAAACTCTTCTGCAGCTTGAGTTTCGTGATCATGGGTAGTACCCACCGGTAGGCGGCTCAGGACGTCTGCAGCATTGTCCTTGCCCCGTATATGTGTCAACTTGTATTGGAACTGCTGTAAGTAGAGAAGCCATCTTTCTATTCGTGCTGATGGGGGCTTTGACTTTGCTCCGAGTACGATGAGAAGAGGCTTGTGATCAGTGCAGACTTCAAAGCTAATGCCATAGAGGTACAAGTAGAACTTTTCACAAGCCCACCTTACAGCCAGAGCTTCTCTTTCAAATTGGGAGTACCTCATTTCAATCTTACTCAGCTTTCTGCTGGCATAATATATTGGCCTGTAGCTTCCATCTTTTTGCTTCTGTTCCAGAATCGCCTCAACTCCCACTGGTGATGCATCGGTTGTCAGACGAGTTTCTGCGCCCTGTCTGAAATATGCCATCACTGGTGCACGAGTCAGCCGGTCTTTTATCTCTTGGAATGACTTTGCTTCCTTTACTCCCCACTTCCACTTGATGTCTTTTGCGGTGAGGTCCCACAATGGACTCGATATTGATGCAAAGTTGGGGATGAACTTTGAACAGAACTGCACGGAACCAAGAAAACTTCTTACTTCTGATGGGTTTTGGGGTGCTGGTGCCTCAACAATAGCTTTCACACGTTGACTAGACACTTTCAGCCCTTCCCCAGAGAGTACATCACCCATGTAGATCATGCTGCCAACACCAATTTCACATTTATCATAGTTAAGCGTTAGCCCACTTTCTTCAAGCTTGCGCATGACCCTCTCTAAGTTTTCGTCATGCTCTTCATCATTTGTGCCAACAACTCGTAGGTCATCGTGCAGGTTGTATGCCCCTGGGCAGTCTTGGATGATCTGCCAAACAATTTGCTGGAATTTTTCCGTGGCCATGTTTACACCAAAAAGCAGGCGCTTGTATCTGTAAAGGCCATCAGGCGCAGCAAAGGTTGTAATGTCCCTTGAGTCTGGGTGTAACTCAATTTGGTGAAAAGTCATATTTAAATCTAATTTAGAGAAAACTTTGGCATTCGAGACTTCTTGGAGTGTTTCCTCTACGGTGGGGACTGGGTGTTTCTCCCGCACAATGGCTTGGTTCGCTTGTCTCATGTCTAGACAGATTCTAATGTCACCGTTAGGCTTCTCGACCACTACTAAGGGGTTGACCCAGCTGGTAGGTCCCTCTACTTTTTCGATAACATCAAGCTTCAGTAACTCTTCCAATTTCTCCGTGACTTTTTCTCGTCTACTAAAAGGAATTCTGCGTGGGGGTTGAGCAACTGGTTGTACTTTTTCATCAATGTGTAACTTGAGCTGGTACCCTTTGAGCTTCCCCAGGCCCTGGAAAACTTTGGGAAACTTTGCCCTTAGGGAGGCCTTTCTATCTGCTTGTTTTGGATTGTTACTAGCACCATCAGATTCAACATCACAGCTGTTAACAGGGATACCAACCCTTAAAACACCAAGCAACTCAGATGCATCGCGGCCTAATAGCGTCGCAGCTTTGCCAAGCATAACATAAAACTCAACATTCAGGGACTTTTGGGTTTGTGGCACACGTACATCAAGATTACATTTTCCTTTGATTTGGAGTGGCTCTTCAGATGTATAAGCAAAAACTCTTTTGTTGCACTCCAACAATTTAACATTACCCCCCGTTACAAGGTTAAATACTTCTTCGGACATTAAATTACAACTAGCACCAGAGTCTATAATAATGTTGATAGTCTTATCTGCAATCTCCAGCTTCAGAGTGTTCCCGTCATCTGTCTCCCCAGTGTAGAACACGTAGAAATCATCCTTCCTTGCGGAGTTTCCAGTAGTCACGTCTTCGGTTACTTGGCGTACATCACGTTGGCCCTGTGAACTTCCTCCTCTTCGTCCACGGCTTTGCTTTCTTCCAGAGTTTCCACGGTATTCGTTTCCACGACCACGACTCGAACTGCGACTAGAATCTCGCCCTTTACTCTGTTTGGAGTGACAGCACACTTCGAAATGACCCACGTTGCCACATTTCCCGCATTTGTGGTCACGCGAACGAAGACATTCCTTCGCGAAGTGTCCCGCTTTATCGCACCGCCAACATTTTCCCCCTTGTTTGGCGTCTGGAGATATGTTATTCACTCGACCATCACGGATAAGAACGAGGGCTTCTTTGTCATGGTATTGACTAACGATTTCCAATAGTTTGCTCAATGTTAATGTTTCTTCGCGATACAACTTGGCCTTGAGGTTTTTGTCTTGAATGAAAGAAATCGCACGATCTCTCACCTGGTTGTCCCTTTCACCTTCGTATTCACAATGTTCGGCTAATTTCTGCAGGCGTGTGATGAAATTGTTAATGGTTTCTCCAGCGGTTGGTTGAGCTGCGAGAAACGCCTGTCTTGCCATCGGCGCGTTTTTTCTCGGTTTGAAATGTTCGGATAGGCTGTCCATAGCTTTCTTGTAATCCTTCGCTTCGCCTCGTTTGTCGGCAGGAATTGAGTTATTAAAAACGTCTCTGACTTGGGGCCCGGCGAGGTGAAGTAGAAGCGCCTTCTTCTGTGTTGGGTCGCTGATTCCCGAGGCAGTCACGTACAATTCGAATTCATCTTTCCAAGTTAGCCATCGTTGTGCGAGTGTAGCTGGCTCGCCCACAGCGTTGAATGTTTGTAAACCTGGCAGTCCGCTCAAGGATACGGCCATCTGTGCGAGTTTTCCACTGTTTAAACTCGTTATCCACTTTTTATCCGGTTTTCCTCGTCGCCAAATGCGGTGGTTCGGGCGCAGGTAGACCAAAAAGAGCTTATACAATAACAACAACAAGATTTATTTCTGCTCCCATTTCTCCGACCACATGCTTCGGTTCACCGCATCCCATAATAGACCAGTGATCATGTGACTGACACGTCACAACAGAAACACTACACAGAGGACTGTTACGGTTATTAGGGAGTTTTGGCAAACCACGACGGCGACGGCGACGAGAGTGTCATGAAACAAAAGGTTTTATGAGCAGAACAATAGCTGTGCACGTGAGTTTTGAATCGTTGTACATTTCTTCGCCGTCTGCAAAAAAAAACAACGTGAAATGACTAAATTCTACGTAGTTTGAAGAACGCGAACCACAATGACTAATTTTTCGTATCTTCTTTTGAAAGTGAACGCTGTCGGTGCGTGTTTAGCCTGAGCAAGATTTTAGACCGATAGGCGTACTGAACAGATCGACACAATTGCGACATTCGAAGGTAAACTATAAATTCGTGTTTTTACAAGGCGTAGTCTCCGCCGGCGCCTTCGTCATTGCTAAAACTCCCCATTATATTGGGAAAGGAACTTCAAGTAAGCGAAATGCTAGTTCCTAATCGAAAACGTGGCCTTCAGATGGAAATATTTTCGTCAGCTGGACACAATATGAGGACATACTAAAAGAACATAACAGGGTTTCCAGTTCCTGTTTTTTCCTACTTTTTTCCTATTTTTTGAGCAGATTCCTATTGTCTCATATTTTTTTAAATGAAACCTATTTTTTCTTATTTGTTTGGCTGATTAAGTAGCATGTGTTTAAATTGAGGGAGTACAGGTTTTTGTCGAGGGTCCAGTTAATATTTTAAAAAAGTTAAAGTGCCACTAACCCCAAAAATTTCTTTCGCTAAAATAAATTTCCTTTTTCTCCTGATCGCCACTGCGAAAAAATTATCCTTGTAGCTATTTTCGTTAATTTTCTATGATTTTTTTTTAAGTTTGTAAATTTGCCCTTTTCCATGTTCACGACCGAGGAATAGCGGAGAATGGGACGAGTTGGCTTTTGACGTCACTTCGGGAGTAACAATATTTTGTTTCTGAGAAGAATGTATGCGAACATGCGATAGTGTGTGTCAAAATCGTTGCAGAACGCAAGGAAGATATGTTGTTGGAGGCTGTAGCAATACAAGATGCGTAGAATAGAGCATTCCTCTTCATTCAATACCTCTATCTCGATGAAACTCTACCAGAAACGAGAAAAAGACCAAAGAAGTGGGCTGCTCTGTGCGAAGCTAAAGCCGGGGAGCCATTGAGGATTTCTTCGATCATGGGTTCGCCGCTACTGTAAAAACCTAGAGATTTTCATCGCCTGTATATTCTTCTCTATCTCTAGTGGAAAACTTGAAATTGTCAAGGTACTGCATAAGACACGAATTTGGGATAAGCTGGAAGCCATCTGGGTTGTGTCCTGGTGTACCGGTACACAGAGGGAATAACCATTGTACTCCTTTCTTTACGAACCTTTGTTTAGCTGTTGAACATTGTTGGGTCTTTTGTATCGGTTCTTATGAACTGGTACACGAGGACAGAACCGCCATCTGACTATTTCGAGTGCAGACGATCCTCCGACGCGAGTCCCAGACGAAACTAGCGATCGTTTTCACTGTCACGCAATAAAAAATAAATCGAAAACCATCCAGTGGAAAAAGCTATGAAATTATGATGTTATAGAAGATAACTAAATAAGCCACTTCTCCAAGTTTTAGGCCTGTGCGTTTCCCCAAACTTTAGATATTCGTCGAAATGTTTCGCCGATGTTTACAGAGCCCAGTATGAAAACGCCATGTTGGTGTATCTCCGTGGTACACCAATATGGCGGCCGGAAAATAGTGTAAACATCTGGAACTTACTTTGGCTATCTAGGCGACTGATTATCAGTACTGATCAAACAAACATTTACATAAGCACTTTTCCTAATGCTTTAACTTCTTAAAAGGCTCAAAATCATCGGATAAGTATACATTTTTCGACAAACTCGATCATAGCCTTGTGTCACGCACCTCCATAACCCTGACATTCAAAATGCTCTGGATTCCAAACGAAGGACGCTATTGAGCTGTAAAATTGTAAACAGATATAGATATACCGTTGAGAATTTGAACACTCTTTGATGGATTGTATGGGGAACTAAATACGGTCGATTAAGATCGCTAAATATTCCGAAATATGAACATTTTACACGTAAGATTAATAAAACTTACTCATTTCTTGTGTGTCCGTTGTGATTTTTGTTGATCTCTGCCGTTTTGAGCTTTCTTTGCCATCACTGTTATTCCTTCATAAGACGTGTTATGAATGACATGAATGGAATAACAGTGATGGCAAAGTCTCTCACCTCGATTTTTCGAGGGGAGGGGGCGGCTGTACACAGGCTACTCACGTGTCCGAGAATTAATTTATTTTTCGCTTTTCTCGAGGCATGAGCTTGCGACACCTGTGGTCTCTTCAGCACCTTCCCGCCTTGCACGTGTCATGAAAGGAATTTTTGACAACGTTAAAAGTCATTTTTGAGTTATTTTTTTGTAAAAAAAATACCTCTTAGTCGGCGTGTCGGGGTATGTTATGGACGGGTCAATGGATGAATGAGTGAGTGTGTGAGTGAGTGAGTGAGAGATGTATGTATGGCTTATTTTTATGAACGAAAACTAATATATGAAAAATGTTTGATGGCAAGTCTAACAAAAGAATTACGTAATGCCCAATGTACGATGGCAAGTAACAAAAGGATTACGTAAAGGTAAATGGTATGTGAGAAGATTTGATCCCGATACAGTTCAGAACGGCTATACTTATTTTTCTATAAAAGAGGAAGTATTCATATATTGGGCTTACGTCGACATTTTCTGTGGGTTAGGCTGAGGATTTTGTGGGCGGGTTTGATAATCATTTGCAACTGGAAAATCAGTCAAAGAAACATAGTGTTTGGCATATAACTAAGAGCATGCGATGAATGTGAGCTTTTCCCACTAGATAAGTTTTTTAATTGAGTCTTAGCCGCTCTACTACTAGATGTAAGGTGTGAATGAAAAGCAAGTTGATGTGGTTTCTATTATAGGATCAATTGTATTTTAGGGGGGCGGAATTCACTACCGGGAATGTTTAGAGATTGTGATTAGGTTCAAATCGTTTGCGTGTTGTATTGAAACCTAAGTATTGCTGCAGAGTTCGTCATGAGTGTTCCGGACGTGTCGTTAATTTCAGCATCCATTGATAAGCTTCAATGTCAAACGCGAAGAGACTACGATTAATTTCGTCAACAGAACAAAAAGATATTATTCTGTGACGATTTTACAATTACAATGGTTCTTGTTTACTACTGGAATGAGAAAATACGTTTTAATGAAACTTAACTTTTCTCTTCAATGTTATCAGGGTTTTGCTTATTCACATTAATAACCAACACGAATTGTAGTTGAAAAAAAAGGAAATTTTGAGGTATATGAAGTCTGGGGCGTTTTATTGTATTAAACACAGGGACTCTGGCCATGGTAATTGAAAGACTGACGTGTATGTTGCCGGTTTGTGATTTTCAGTCCGGTTTGGAGCGGAGTGTGACAGTTGCATACATACATTGGGTTGTTTTAGAGTAACTTGATGCTTTTGTTTTTCACAAAGAGTAAATTCAATTAGACGTCACGAATCGTCGCTTCTAGTTCTTAGGACATGTTTTAGAGGAGACAAGACTTTAGCTTTAAAACAGTCTTAACGTTTACAATAATAAGTGCAGGTAACGATTGTTTTATTTTCGTTGCATGCAAATATAACGAGATATTTTTATTTTTTAGTCACAAAAGGTAATTTGACACTCTTGTTTTTCACAAAGGAGTAAATCCAATTAGAGCTGACGAATCGTCACCACTTGTTCCCACGAGATGTTTGCTAACTGCCACTTTTGTTTTTTATATTGGAGTAAATTCAATTAGAGCTGACAAGTTATCGGCTATTGTTCCCAGGATATTGAACAAAAAAGAAGCTTTCATTTCTGGACGGTTTTACGTCTCTGCAGTAGCAGTTTAATATTTTTATTTAATATGCAATTTATGACATTCTTTTCATATTTTTAAAGGTAAAAAGTATGAAAACTGTTCAAATGTTCTTTAAAGACTGCGTGGCACCAAGTTAAAGTGCAATTTAATTAAATCAGACATTCAGTGTGTCAGAGAGGTTTTTTTCTCTTTCTTTCTATTTTCGGTGAAGTAGTGTTGTTGCTTTGTGTTGTATAAAAAGGGTAAACTTACGACTCGTATAGAATGCGAAAAGTTCTCTTAACTTGAGTATTTTCGAGCAAAAATTCCTCTTGGGGGTTGGAGGGGCTATGTGATCGGTGAGTGAGGGAGTTATACAAGTGCACGTGTCACACTAATCACAGTGTGGGTTGTATCAAAGAACGAATCAAATTGCCTGTTAGAAAGTAAGGTGGTATCTACATTAATCTGGAGACGTGTCAGAGTACTGTAGTTTGTGCAGTCAAACATTTTATGGCTTACTATTTAGTTATCTTACCATTACCGATGTAATATCGTATGTACATCACAAAGTTTCTTTCTCGCTGTACATCGCAACCCAAAAAACTTGTCAAATTAACCAAATCATTACTGTAAACAATTCCATGAATCCGAGACTTTTAGTTCACACACACAAAAAAACTCTCGCACGCCTTGCGTGCCTATGTTTAAACTGGACCCTACGATGTCATATATAGAAAAAATATAGCCTTTTAGGGTACGAAGTTACCTTTAATTCGCCTGGGGACAGCGATTGCTTTTATGCCTCGGCAGCAAAGGCTTTTGGAATTGAAACCCATTTTATCCTCGACCCTTGACATTTCACCCTCGACCGTCGACAAACACTACACTCTTTGCATTTCAATACTTGGCTTCCAGTGTTTTATCATGTCATTACTACATGTTCAATGTATTTTGCATGTGCATATAGTTTAATTTGGTCAAATTGGTCAGTTATATGTAGTGAGGTGACTTATTTTATGTTATTCCATTGTTTTTTTTTTTTTTCAGAGAACTACTTCAGTTGATAATGACATCATCTTTGTGCAACCAAATGTTGTTATTGAAGAAGGTTTTGACTTGAACGAACTCTCTGATATATCAATACGTCTTTTTGAGAGCAAGCTTTGATTGACATTGGCAGAGGCCATGCTTTGCTGAATGTCAGCTACCTCTTCTCATATCCAATGATATTTTAGTGAATTTAGCAAGTTTGAGGTAATTTAGCACGTCAGTTTCATAAAGATCTGATTCAAACTCTATTATATACCGGGAATGAAATTCTTAATTGCTATGTATGGCATGCTGGCATTGAGATAAGCCTTTCGACTGAACCACAGTCACTTTCTGTTTCTGATTAGTTTCAATCAATCAATCAATCAATCTTCATCGAGGGTAACACCTAATAGTTACACAACTAATAAACTTTTAGCCCTCTTAATATGCAATCATTGAAAATCTATTAACAACCTTGTTTGCCAAAAAGGTTAAATTAAGAGAATAAAATATTGTTATGTTGTTCTCAAAATGCGTATCCTGTGTTAATCACCAGTGCCTGTTTACCAGATTAAACATTTATTTTATTCCACACGATTTTATAAACCAAACTTTTAAACGATGCCCTGACAGTCCAAGTGTCCTCGATATTCGAAAATGCTCAAGAAGTTCCGATTCGTACCGCACACACCAAGGATTAGAATTTTAACTTATTTTTATGAACGAAAACTAATATATGAAAAATGTTCGATGGCAAGTCTAACAAAAGAATTACGTAATGCCCAATGTACGATGGCAAGTAACAAAAGGATTACGTAATGCCCAAAGGTATTGGTAAACACTAACGAATGCAATTGTCCCGTGTTCAGTGCCTACTGTGGTTCATATGTGGTGCATGTATTGATTTAAGCTCAATAGGGCAGTATCATGAGTGTATAATCAACTTCAAAATAAGAACATCTCGAGCAAGTGGTATTTGTTTTAGCCCTGCAATATACAGTAGCTGAATTAGACTCTTGAATCTAAAGCAGATCCGAGGTGAAGTGTCCTTTAAAATACATTGCAGTTAAAACAGCCCTGAAAAGTGCATTCGTTTTAGTATTATATGGGTAAGTCAGTAACCCACTGGATATTGTTTCCCTTTTATACAGGTTTGAAATGGCTCAAATGGGGCCATTTTCAATGGTGCCAATAATCATTTTGGTCCTTGAAAGAGGGCTAATTTTAAATAATTAAGACCCAAAACAGCATTTATAAAGAATGCCATTTCAGAGATAATGGTGCAAATTTAGTTATTTAGAGTAGATTTGTTTCGATCCTGTGAACAAAAATTGGGCTAAATTGGCCACAAAATATGGGCCAATTTTCTTTTTTTCTTAAGACACAAAACGGCTTGAGAAAGGCCAATTTAACCATCCAAACGCACCATTTCAGCCCCTTTAGAAACCAAAACTACTGTGCCCCCCGTTTTTCCAAAATAGCCCCTCAGTGGCGTCGTTTCGACTACTTATTGCAGAGCTATTTCTACCTATTTACTGGGGCCAAAACAAACCTATTTCAAGTGGGCTAAATCAGCCCCAAAAATAGGACTGTATTTTACTCACCACAAGGGTCAATATTTAGGGACTGATGCAGATCTTCTCGATGTACAGCTCTCCTCTGTAGCTGGGGCGAGAACTGGTGCTGTTGTTGGGGCCTTACACGTCACTGGGGCTGTTGGTTGCGCCTTACATCTAGAAGAATGTTCATGACTTTGTCATAAATCTCTTGAGCGTTTGGTCGAGCATTTCTTTCGTACTGCAGGGCCTCAAGAACTACCCTTTGCGTAGCGTTGGGCCCTTGTGCACGGCTTGAGAACGTAATGCTGATACTGGAGTCCCAATGTGCCATTGCATAACCAAGGCCAAGTTTGCCCGTACCATGAATATTTACGAAGGCACCGTAAATTGCTGTACCATTAATCACGATGCAATCTCGCTCTAGGATCGCGAAAAACAAGGTACCAAGGGAAAACACGTCGGCTTTTTCGGTGTAATGGCCAGTGAAGAATTCAGGAGCCACCCAGTGTACGGGACCAACTCCTGAGTTCATATAGTATTTCGTGTAATTTGTCAGCCATGATCCTTCGTCATCGATTCGTTTGAGTGCGGTGTACTCGCGAGCGAAGCCAAAGTCAGCCAATTTCACATCCTCGGTTGCAGTCAAAAGCACATTATCTGCCTTCAAATCGCGGTGAACTACTCCGCGTGAGTGGAGGTGGGCAAGAGCTGCGGCTGTTTGACTGATCCACTTCATATTCATTTCTTCACTACTCGGTCGAGCAAGGCGGTCGTTTAAGCTTCCGCCTGAGCAATACTCAGTCAAAAGAAGCATGTGTTTAAAGCCTTCACTATCTAGAAACTGGTCTGCTTCCACGACGGCAATCACGTTCTGATGAGAGATTTTGTTTAGCGTTGTAGCCTCTCGGACAGCAATACGAAGAGCCGGGTCATTTAAACAAAGAACATCTTTTAACGCGTAGACGGTGAAAATTGCCTCGTCTTTGACTTTATAGACGACACCAAAAGCGCCATTGCCAAGTCGCTGTTGGATTCTGGCTGTTCTGCTCCCGACTCTAACTCTTGTTGGAAGATTTACAGCAGCTTGCTGCATTATGTCAGACTCTTATCTCGCTTTACAGCACTATATAATCTTAAAATGTCATCAAAGAAAAAGTTCTGACAGTGTGACGCAGCTTATCTGGCGATTTCCCGGAATATTCTACTGCCATAGGTTGAGGGAGGGGAGGGAGGCCATCGATAATTAGATAATTAATAAGATACACGACCCCTCAAGCATGTAGTGCATAAATAAGGGAGTTTACTTTACTTTACTTTACTTTACTATCGAAATCATTCTTTTCGAGGCGATTTGCAGCTTGAATTGCCGGTTTTATTACTTTAAGTCGCGACCAAGATAACTTATTTTTGTTAACACAATATTGGTCATAACCTAGATAAGATACAAACTTTGTGTTTCTTTTAAAAAAGTGTTTTTACTTTGAAATTGCCCCCACCCCCTCCTCACACGAGTTCTATTTCAAGGAAACGGTTCTACACGACGCGGAACTTTTATTAAAATAGGAAATACAAATTGGTTGCAATGAAAACATAAGGACAACAGTTCAACTTGAGATTGTTTGAAACACTCCAGGGAATAAACTCAAGATATCAATGTCATTCAGTTTGAAAACTGCATGCTGGCAAATGCGAACTATTATTTTAACTGTTTTAAAGCGTGTCTGCTGGCAAAGAAGTGGCGGATCTAGGGGAGGGGCCCGGGGGCCCGCCCACCCCCGTTATTGTGGGTAAAAAAAGAAGAACCCCCCCCCTCCCCCTTAGCTCAAGGTCTGGATTCGCCAATGCAAAGTATGAGATAAATATAACTGATTGGCTTAGGGATGACTAAAATCTGTCTGGTAAACAAACTAAAACATGCTACAAAGGTGTGGGACACGGTTTACGTGACAATATTCGACCAATCTTCTGTCGTCTCAGCCGGAGCGATGGCGGACAGAATTTTTGTTGCGCGTTGAGAGTAGGTTGTAGTTTATCGACTGATTTCTGCTCACAGCAAACAGAATCAAACGAGTCTATTCCAGGAGATGCTAGTGTAATATCTAGGCCAGTTATTTGCCAAGTCTCAATTGTAGGTAAGCATTTTTTGTATCAAAACTAATCAATGGAAATCATGCTATGTTGAAAACGTTTGTTTAGCAAACGCGCTTGACATTGGTATTCTTTTGGTCGTTTGCGGGGTAACAAGGACAGCATTAGGCCAAGGACCAGATCATCTCAGGAAAAAACAGTGAACGAAAGCAAAATTCCCCCAAGAAAGAAGTGTTTTAAATTTGAAGCAATTATCTTAGGAAAATTCTAATGCAAGGATCCACGCCGTGGGAAACTTTGATCTTGATTCAGATGATTGGCGCAATGACTTCCCCGATTTCGCTTCCTTCCTGCGCGAGAGGCTGCCTGCCGCTCGAGAAACTGATTCATGCGTATGGAGAGAAACGAAAACAGCTTATATATCAATTGTTTATGAACTTGGAAAAATACCATTATGCCACAAGTTGAGAATAACAAGGAAACTTTATATTTGCATTCATCTGTAACATTGAAGATGCATTACAAAATATGTCATAAAATCAAAAACATGGCTTTAGTTTCAGGAAAAAAGATTCTATTTGCGCTACGCTATTAAATAATACAAACAGCATTAGACAGAGAAAAATATGAATACAAATTTTTAGGGTAAGCAAAAGATCTTGATGACTTCTGTTACTACTGAAGTATTTATGCAGAACGGTCATCTTCCTGGTTTCGAGCTACTAAGCTGATGGAAACGTTCTATTTTATCTACAAAACGTTTGAGCTCAAAATTGCAAGTCTTATCGTATATTCCGATACAGTTATGACATTAACTATTTGTTTCCAAAGAAACGTTTGATTAGTTAGTTTGACTTTCGTATGTTTAAATGAATCTTTCTCACTTTCGTTCTCTCAGCAACTTGCGAGGAGCGTTCTTGCATCTTGAACCGATTCAGCAACACGAACCCGTCTCTGCTTCCGGGGGCTGTTGGTTGAGCCTTACACCTTGACGAATGTTCATGACTTTGTCACAAATCTCTTGAGCGCTTGGTCGATCATTTTTGTCGTACTGCAAGGCCTCAAGAACTACCCTTTGCATCGCGTTGGACCCTTGTGCACGGCTTGAGAACGTAATGCTGATACCGCTATCAACCTTTGCCATTGCGAGCCCAAGGCCAAGTTTGCCCACACCACGAATATTTACGAAGGCACCGTAAATTGCTTTACCATTAACCACGATGAAATCACGCTCTAGGATCGCGAAAAACAAGGTACCAAGGGAAAACACGTCGGCTTTTTCGGTGTAATGGGGAATGAAGAATTCAGGAGCCACCCAGTGTACGGGACCAACTCCTGAGTTCATGTAGTATTGAGTGTAACTTGTCAGCCATGATCCTTCGTCTTGTTTAACATCGATTCGTTTGAGTGCGATGTACTCGCGAGCGAGGCCAAAGTCAGCCAATTTCACATCCTCTGTTGCGGTGAAAAGCACATTATCCGCCTTCAAATCGCGGTGAACTACTCCGCGTGAGTGGAGGTGTGCAAGAGCTGCGGCTGTTTGACTGATCCACTTCGTATTCATTTCTTCACTACTCGGTCGAGCAAGGCGGTCGTTTAAACTTCCGCCCGAGCAGTACTCAGTCAAAAGCAGCATGTGTAAACCTTTACTATCTCGAAACTGGTCTGCTCCCATGACGGCAATCACGTTCTGATGAGAGATTTTGTTTAGTGTGGTAGCCTCGCGGACAGCATTACGAAGAGCCGAGGCATTCAAACAAAGAACATCTTTTAACGCGTAGACAGTGGAACTTGCCTCATCTTTGACCTTATACACGACACCAAAAGCGCCGTTGCCAAGTCGCTGTTGGATTGTGACTGTTCTGCTCCCGACTCGAACTCGTGTTGGAAGATTTACAGCAGCCTGCTGCATTATGTTAGATTTTTATCTGGCTTTACAGCACTATATAAGCTTAAAATATCATCAAAGCAAGTGCGACGCAACTTAGCTTCGAATCGAAGCGGGTGGCGATTTCTTAGAAATCCTGCTATTGGCTGGAGAGTATCTTACGACTTCCATAGGCTGAGGGAACGGGGTGTGGGTGGGTAGGGAACATCAAAATCATTTCTTTCGAGCCAACTTGAAGCTTGAATTGCGAGTTTTATTACTATTAGTGGCCACCAACTGAACATTCTATACCGTTTACGTAATACGTTAACTTTTTTGTTAACACAATATTAGTCATAGCCTTCAGAAGATATAAACTTTATGTTTTTTAAAAGTGTTTATACTTTGAAATCGTCCCTCCCCCCTTCCGAAATGAGTGCTATTTCTAAGAAACGGTTCTGAATATGGCGTCAACATGACGCGGAACTTGATAGGAAATGAAATTGGTTGCATGAGCGAGCAGTCTTTGATCTTATAGTGTGTTACAAAAGAGTTGATAATTAACTATTAGAGCCTGCTTTGAGCGGACACCCTGTATTAAGCGGACACTCGTGAGTGTCCCAAGGATGTCCGCTTAATGCAGGTTTCACTGTAGTCACGAGCCATAAACGGGCTCACCGATGAAGTACTGTCATGGTCACTTGAGCTAAAACCCCGCAGGAAAAACGAAGATTCCTATTGGGACAACGAGGTTAATGCGATGCGTTGCTGTTGATAAAGGAAAATATTTCAAGTCAAGCTCGCACGTAGCAGTTCCTACTGTATCTCCTGCGAAGACGCTGCCAGTAAAATTTGTAGTTGAAGGAATGTTTTCAGTGGAAGCGAAAACAATTTCTACATTTGTTTTATTTAGAATCTTGTCTACTTGAATAAGTTTATACCCTTGAGATTAATATATGTCAATCTAGCGAATTTATCAGAGAGGCTCTGTGAAGAATCTTCACACAAACGACTGGGCTTCGGCCTAGTTCAGAAATATTCCTCAGTATTCAGTAAAATATCTGTACTAACTACGGTATCAATAGCAAGCGTTATCAATATTTACATACCCTGAAAACGTCGGAATTCATTAAAACAACTCAAATAAACGAACTAAAACTAAAACAGGCTTGTTAATCTTTCGGTAAATATTGAGCTATTCTCAACGTGTTTAAAGCGGAGAGCTGCGTGAACTGTTCGGAAGAGCAAATTCAACTACTAAGTTAAAATTTCAGTTAATTAGATTACCTTAAATTAAATCTCCATTGTGTTCAACCGAGCTAAAGAAGTGTCTTTCTGTGTCTTTCAGAATTCGCCGCGTTGCTGTCTGCCGAAACGACAAGACATGATGTTCAAAGTTGTTCAGTCCTCTTGTACCAGTCACTCAGCGTGTGCTGTTGAACAGCGAAGGCTCTGCCTAGATTTGAAATCGGCAAAATTGATCTTCATTGTTTTCTTCAGAGGAATTGATAAATGTAAAATAGTATCAATAAAACTAACCCGTCGAATTTTGTGGTTAAACCATTTAAACACCATCCCTGCCGCCACGCGTGACATTCCCAGACGCGAGAAAAAGCGGGAAATTTGTACACGAAATCGAGGCTTCTTGTGGCTTTCACAACTTGGAAGCAACTGCAGTATCTCGGTGTGTTTATTTCCTTCAGTAGCAAAAGTAGAGTTGAAAAATATTTTCAAATAATTTGTGGCATACCCCCGTATATTTAGTTTTGAGGATCCCATTTTGGGCGGTGTACATGCTCTCATCTGCCCATGTCATTACTTATGATATAAATAAAGTATGGTGTCCTTATAAATTCGCGGTCGGATACGTAATCAAATTTGACGGAATAAATGTCCATACATTTGTCCGAAACTTTCCCATCAGGCCATTGCCGGTATTTCGCTTGGAGCGAGTGGTAGTTGTGAAGAAAGAACATAAGCAGACATTAGAGGGGGGAGGGGAGGGCGAGGGGGCCAACCGTCTGTAGCCCCCACATTATTAACGATGTTCATGTGTTGTCGGCATGGGGTGAGGTTGCGCTCTCGCCGAAATTTTTGTCGGCCCCATCTTTCTGAGTTTTCTGGATCCCTCACTAAAGATGGACGAAAATACAGGAACGTATTTCAAAAGACCAGAGTGATGTGTTTTGAGTATGGTTCTTCGATAAGGGTTGTACAAAACTGCCCTGCGCAGATACAGTGCCATAGTTTACTGCGTTTAGTGGTCTTTTAGGAAAAGTTCGCATGCAAGCTCTCATTGAAAAAAAATTTAGACGTAGGTATTGAACCGGAAACACGCCAAGTGATATTGAAACATTTTTTTAGTTACAAATGCAATTTCAACCTGGAAAGGAAGTATGAGCCTTCCCGTAAGTCTCTTGGAACGTTTCACGCGTTCTGGTCGCCGATGTGATTTGCTTTTAGCTGTACACTTATACATCACACAATACAAATAAATAATTGAACAAAATTATAGAGACAAAGTGGCTAGGAGACCGAAAAGCAGCTACAAAGCTTATTTGTAATTCGCCCTTCCCCAGCTAATCAGGGGGGCTCAAATTCCAAAAATAGAAGGATACGGGACGGGGTTGACTCCAAGGGCTAGTTTGGGAGATGGAGGCTCCGGGTCATGGGCTCCTGGTACGAACTACGGAAAGAATACAAACTAGGTAAGTTAATAATTTACATGCTATAAATACGAGAAAATAGAGGTAACAAGATTACGGAACGTCTCCAGCGTAACTGAGAATGTTTTCTTTTCGCCACATTCTTCATTAAATATGGTTTCTTGAAACATCAAGACAACAGACAGAATCAAATGTCAGATTCTTTCGCCTCGACGAAGAATCGCGTCCAGTCTTTCTGGAGCGAGTCGACTTGTAACTTAAAACAAGTGATCTTTTGGAGGCAAAGGTCTTGATGGGGGAGCTTGGAATATTTGTAATTTTTGGAAAGTCTGTTCTGAGGTCGCTTTCTTTTCACTTGAATATTCTTCACTTTTAAATGTTTCTTGAAACATTGGAATAAGAAAGAGAATGCAAGACGCCAAGGCGCACAGACCTCCCGAGACAAGGAAGGCCAGTGGATAAGAATGAGACTTGTCGTAAATCCAACCTGAAGGAGAACAAAGAAGGGTTAATATCTTTGTAAATCATTGATACGTCAAGTAACAGAACTCGGCATCAAACGAGAATCAGGCCAGGGAGGACAAGAGTCGAGAATCTAACAACGAATCTATAGAATACATAACACTGGGCACGTGCTAAAGGTCATATAGATCAGTTGTCAATCGAAACCATACCCTTCGGCTTAAAACATACTTATATAGCTTTATTAAGAAATATCTTTTCCTTTAACTGGCTGCCTGGCAGTTTAACAGGTTATTTCGGTTATTTCCAGCACCCCTATCATTTTTTGATTTAACTCGGTATAATATTGTAATTTCTGTTCTAACTCTGGGGTGAAATAAACGTTTTGTTGTTCTTTCTTTCGTCAGTCATGAACTGACTTGAGCAGAGTGCATACGAGAGTCCACGACAACCTTCCCCCCCGGATAAGAACTCATGAGAATTGCTCCTGGTAATTATCTTAGCTTTGACGATATTGGTGCAAGGTTAAAGTGGTAATAAACTCACCCACCAGAGGAGGACCGGAGATATGAGCAAACTCCAGAATCCCAAATAGAAATCCAACTCCCTCAGACGCTTTGTCCTTTTCCAAGATCTGCTCCGCCAATACAGGCCTTAAAGGGATGGTCACGCCGGAAGCTATCCCATGAGCCACCATGAGCGCTACAAACGAGACGAAGGTTGAAGCAGCTGCGATGGATGTTAGTGACACAGCAAAAAGGAGGAAGCCCATTTGGTAGAACTGGAGACGGTGGGAAGAAAAGTAATCCACGATTTTGGTGAAAAGAAGGAGAACAATAAGAGAACTGAGAGCTTCAACACTGAGCAGTAAAGAGGCTTTTTCCACAGGAATTCCTACTTCTTTGGCAAATGAAGGCTGAAAGCAAAGAACATGTAACAAAGAACATTAAGGACATTTCTAATGTTCTTTGTAGAAATGAAGATATTTTGTCTATCAACTTTATTGGTCTCATAGGTAAATATGTACATATATAGCAAATCAATAAGAAATAAAATTTAAGACCAAAAGGGATTGCGCGAACGGGAAAGTATCCCATGCGAGACGCGGTCCTAACTCTAAAAAGAAGGGAAAAAAAAAGATAAAAAGATCAAAAATTTAACAGAATTACAATAAATCTAATTAATAACTAATAGTGCACAGTAAAGTGCAAGTAGAATCGGTCTGATAAATTAAGAACGGCCGGTGGCAAAGGCAGATCTTTTTCTTCCTAAACGCGTTGTAAGTTTACATCGCCAAGGTGATATTCGTGGGTTACAGGTGTTTTCTTTCGCGTGACTGTTCACTTTGCATTTAGAGGCGTTAAACTTCAAATTTGATTCATGTCTCCAGGTGTTCAAACTTGTCAGATCCTGCTGGAGAGTATCATAATCTTTCACTGTTAAAATAGTACGGTGCGGCTTGGTATCATCAGCATACAAGGCGGCTGGTTTGCTCGTGGATGGCATCAGGGAGGTCATTGATAAATATCACAAAGAGGAGTGGGCCGACAAGACTACCCTGGGGTACACCAGGAGTGACCGGTAGACGCTCAGAGGCTGTGCTGTCAATCACAACTCTCTGTGATCTGTCCTTTAGGTAGTCGGAAAACCAATCTAACAGTTGACCTGTGACACCGTACTATTTTAGCTTTTCAAAAAGAATGACGTGGTAAACTGTGTCGAAAGCCTGATTTATTCTTATTCTTGGTGCTAGTTTTGTCTTATACCCACCCAAGTTTTTCCATGATGGCCCAGAAAATCTCTGCTCCTTCGAGTCTGAATCTACGCAAGTACCCTACACAGTCAGTGACTGATTTCAGCTTCAAAAACCCCACGCTCTCCAGCGGCACATACCTATATAACTCACATATGACCATATATGGGAGCACCCACCCCCCCCCCCCCCATTTGTAAGACTAAATCAGGCTTTCGACACAGTTTACCACGTCATTCTTATTGAAAAGCTAAAATGGTACGGTGTCACAGGTCAACTGGTTTTCCGACTACCTAAAGGACAGATCACAGAGAGTTGTGATTGACAGCACAGCCTCTGAAGGTCCACCGGTCATTCCTGGTGTACCCCAGGGTAGTCTTGTCGGCCCACTCCTCTTTGTGATATCTATCAATGACCTCCCTGATGCCATCCATAACTCACATAGGACCATATATGGGAGCATCCACCCCCCATCCCCGGGCCGTAAGGAGAGGTTGGACTGTATTATTAAAAGATGCAGTGGAGAATGGGCCGAGTTATATTGTGCCTCTCTTTCAAAACGAGTCCTCGTGCAAAATCTTTCATACGAAAATGAGTTTGATTTGCACGAGGCCAAAGGCCACTTGGAAGTGGCCTAGTAACCGGACTTACCACATGAACAAAGGTGACAGAAAATGCTACAGATAGGACGCCGGTTGCAACAACAAAACTCATGTAAGGTTAAACTTTGTGTTTCATGACAGAGAAATCAAACCAACGATGACTCTTTCTGTTGTCACACATCACTTTTTTCTCCTCGCTCTGTGCGGTTTGGTTTATAAAAAAAAGGCTACAAGAGCACTGATAGTAAATGACCCTCCCAAAATAAGAAATGTCTGCGAGAGTCCAACAGCGGCGAGAACACGTTGTAAACATGGGCCTGCTACTGCACGGCCTGCGGCATCCCACATTAAAGCCAGATAATTGACCAAGACAAGTCTCCTAGATCGGAAATAAAAGACAGCGTAAGCCTTTTTTCAGCTGCTACAGCCTTTGTTTAAGCCTGAATGCTAGCCGTCTCTTAATTAATGACTGTGCACTGAAATTGGTAAAGAGTGATTTCCCAGATTTTGAACTATCAACCTTGAGCTTGCTTTCTAAATGTTTTTATCAGTAGTGGGCTGTGGCTGGAGAGATCGTCTACACGAATGGCACGGGTCTCTTGTTTCTCCGATGCTTCGGAAATAGTACCGGAGAATTCAGATCCTAACTGTTGAGCGACTTTTGAAACCTCAAAATTGTTTAATGAACTTATGAGCAATCGTACGATTTTGCTAAGGCGTGAAGTTTAATACTACTGTAGGAGAAGGCCACTTCAATAAACGTACTTTTTTTTCAGTTTAGACGCTCACCGAAGTTTCCGCCTCTAAAGTGAAGGTTTTCCTTACGAAATTCGTCTCGAACGAAGCCCAAAATTCGACATCGTTGCCGCCATTTTGAGCAGTACTTGGCAGCCAGGCCGCGTTTTCGTGACTTGATTCTGTCCAAGAGACTTTGTTTAAATGACTTCAACAAGCCTTTTAACCACACTCTGGGTTATCATTATGGCAGCTCTTGAGCGGCATTATTTTGAACCAAACATACTCCAAACTCCGAAAATGGTAGCTGTGAAGATTGTGAAGCTGATAGTCGCTTTAAAATAGAAACAAATTCATTTTGCTGACCTTGTGTAGGATGCAAAGTCAGCTGCAGGTTTTTCTCCTTCTCGCCAATTTCGAATCGGACGGAATGACGTCACATAAACACGGCCTGGCTGCCAAGTACAAGTACAGTTTCAAATGGCGGCCTCCGACGTCAAATACTGGTCTCCTTTCGAGACGAATTTTTTCAGGATAACAGGCACTTTAGGGGCTGAAACTTGGGTGAGTGGAAAAGCTGAACGTTTACTTGCTATAGATGAAGACAAGAAAGTAAGCTGTTTGGAGTGACCTTTTTTGTTTAACAAGTAGAGAAATAAATGAAAATGGGAACAATTTTTGAAGGAAAGGTAGATGTTAAATCGGACATCGGCTTTATCAACTAGCACCCCACTCTGTCAGCTAGGGTTAGGGTTGGGTTTGTCATTAAGGTTTAGCCTATCCTCTGCTTACCCCCAGGTGGTACTCCCAGAAAAATTTGGTCGGGGTGTGCGGCTCGCTTCTCAGAACCCTTACTCTATTTATGACCAGAATCTGCGATTTTCTTTACCCTATTTATGACCAGACCAAAAATTCGATACCCTATTTATGACCGTTGCGGCTAACACAGTTGCCCTAAAGATAATGTTTGAAGGGTTTTTGTTTATGGTCTTGTAGATAATGATGAAAGAGTAGCTTCTTCTAAAAAAACATACCCAATTCAAGACTAGAGTACAAAACCATACCCCATTTAAGACCAAAATGGCCAAATCGAAACCCTATTTATGACCAAAACGGCTGAAAAACCATACCCTTTAGGGCCGCACATACCTACGTAGTCCCCCGGATGCTTACCTTTGGAACCAGAGCGAGAACGCTCTGAGTGTAGGTATATAGCACAAACCGTAGCCAATTCCAACAATAACACCGTACGTGACACAAAGCCAGTCAATGCTTCTGGTTAACGAGGATAACATCAGCCCCAAGACACACAAGAGACCGCCAATGATTCCAGTTAACCTGCATCCCAAACGCCGGCAGAGTGTGGTAACAAGCGGGCCTATCAAGTAACAGGCACCACTATTGATGGAGCCGATCCACGCTAAAATAACAAGGAACAACGTAAAATAATTTATTATACTGACGCGTTACGGGAAATACTTGGAACAATTCGTGCGCGTTGATTGGTCAACTCGCTTAAGGTGGCTTCATACGGTAATCATTTATGGCGTTGCGCGCGCAAGTGTTATGCTTTGAATGCTGTTTTTGCATTCGCTTTCACACCTAGTCCTCTCAAACTTATTACATGTAATTAATAAGCAATGATTAAATAGTGTTTTGCTATCATCTCTGTTAAAATTTTGAGTTTTAGTCTTAAATTATAAAAGCCCAAACAAGTGTGTTTTTTACTGTTTTAAGGGACCGTTCATTTTTTATGAGGGAGGGGGGGCTGGTGGGATTTGGGAAGCACCATTTATAAATCGCATGACCCCCCCTCAGCTTACCAATTTTTTCACATGGCCCCCCCTTATAGCGGTCATTTTTTGGGATGACCCCCCCCCAAAAAAAATTAAACAAACAATTTTTAGATTTCAACTTTTTTAATATTTCTCTATTATCCCCCTACTTCACGTTATTGTGCTCACTATGAAGACAATATTTACAATCCCTATACTACAGAGAGCTGTTGTTTAAAAAACAAATCAAAAGAAAGAGAAGTCAATTTCGGATCTCCTAGTTATGGCTCGCCCTGAGCGTGTGGCATTTGGCCTCTCATTGGCATCTTCCTCATCTGAATTGATGAATGCAAGAATGACGTCACCAGAGTCATCTCCCCCAGAGTCAATGGCATCACTGTCATACTCATCATTGTCACTTTCATCCGTTTCACTGCTGTCAGCACTTTCTCTGTTGTCATTTTGTGTCAATGTCCTGGCATTTCTCAGTGCTGGTTGGCCAGCTCTGAGAGGACTCTTCTGCTGCAAGCATGAATGTCTTACAATTGCCTTTACTTTCTCACTCTTGCTGCTTTTCAAATGCTGCTTCAGCCCATGGTGGTTCAAGTACTTGTTTAGTTCTGGAACACGTAGCTTTTTAAGCTTGGTTAGATCTTCGCACAACTCAGTCCAAGGATAATCCTCATATGATTTATCTTTTGCGTCCCTACTTAACTTTGCCTTTTCTTCTGCTCTCTTTTTCCTTTTAAATTCCAGCACTTCAAGATGCTGAAGATAATCCACCACAAACTTTGATTTGACAATAAACTTATCTGCAAATAGAGCAACGCTCTCTGGGTGAGAGCACAGAGCAATGGTGGAAAAGTTGAATGTCATATTGAAAGATGTAAAGGAACACGATTCCACCCTCTTTCAGTCCAATGGGCTTGCTTTAAAGTGGGGCGAAGAATTTGCCCACAGTTTTAATGTAAAACAGATTAAATGTAAAACAGATTAAATGTATAGAAGCTAAGTTGACGAAGGTCACGCAGGACATGGAAGCACTAGAAAATAAGAAGAGCAATTATAACAGCATATTCAAGGGCATACTCAAACAGTACATCAACAAAAGGAGAAGGAAAAAAGAAAACCGCAGAAAGTCAAATGAAAGAAAGAGGAAGTGGACTGAAAATAACGTCCAACGAGTTTATGGAATCTGTGTTGGAAACCCGCTAGGAAATGATCATCCACAATGCCTTGTGTACCATCCTAGAACGGCCGTCCCGGAAGAGTGTATTAAAGTTGAGGATGTTTCCGCGTCGTTATTTAGAAGAGATGGCCCATATATCGCACAGCTCTTGGAAGGGAATTATTTCACCAATGCTGCAAGAAGCAGAATCACCACCAACCTTGAGCAGGAAGTCAGAGATTATGTTTACACCTTCATGTGCCCTGAAGAGTACACTCTGACCGAAAGCATTGCTGCTTCTTGCAGCATTAGTGAAAGAGACTCCCACAGCAGCACAAGCGGCGACGAAGAACTCGACGACAGTGAAGATGAAGATGAGTGCCAGTGAAAGTTGCATTCGAAAATAACAGTGTTAAATACTTCTTTTCAGTAGCTACAAATGCTTTTTGTCGCCAAACGTTTTTTTTAAAGCAGAAGCAAAGTTTGTAATAAATTTGTATCCTGCCTTCTACGTTTATTCTATAGCAATTTTTTTGATATTCAAACATTATGCCATTTTAAAGTTTTACTAAAATATTTCACGTGACCCCCCCTTTTGCCCTTATTTTTTTGGGATGGCCCCCCCTCGAAAGCCATTTTTTTTCGCATGGCCCCCCCCAAATCCCACCAGCCCCCCCTACCTTATAAAAAATGAACGGTCCCTAATGGCTTTATTTGTGATTTTCATGAATTTCCTTCGGTGAAATCTTCCAAAATTTTTACATCACATCGCTTCCTGCGGGATACGAATTTTAAACACGAAAAAAGTAGGGTTTGTAAAGGCATTTTTTTTTTGATATTTTTAAATTTGTCTTACCGCTGCGAAAAATCTGGTCCTGAAAAACGAGCTCCGACTAAAGTAAAATATTTACTACCAATCTGCCAAATTTTATGGAATTTCACCGAAGGAAACGCCAGAAAATTCACTGTCAGTTTTGCTTTTTGTGCTCATGTTGACGTAATGAAATATCGAAGAACACTGACGTTTTCCTTTGAGCGCGCGCAGATTACTTCCTCAACGCTCGTGCGATCGTAAAACTATAGGGAGCCACCGTAGCATATTTCTTTTAATACAAATTAATGAATACATGAAATATCATATGTTTGAACTGTGGAGAAAGATATGAAGACATGATTGTGAAATGAAAGCCTGAAAAAAATTCAGGCCCGAACGGGATTCGAACCCATGACCTCTGCGATACCGGTGCAGTGCTCTACAAACTGAGCTATCAAGCCATCTGGGAGCTGTCACTTTGTGAGTTCGTAATATACCCGTAGATGATGAAGAATACAAAAGAATATATGAAATATCATATTTGTGAACTGCGGAGAATCCCGTTTAGGCCTGAATTTTTTAAGTAGTGGGTATAACTGCGATGATCAATCATGTCTTCATATTCTTTCAACTTGTCGCGCAACACTGCTGATGTGCAAATTGAGAATCATTATTGCGCGCGTTGCCAACACAATCCGCGTTGCAAGTTACGTGACATGTTGCGCCGTGTAAACAAGATATCAAAACGGGCGCGGCAAGTTGCACCATTGGATGTGGGTCTTCTCTTGACTTACTCGATCATCTAATTGACTTGATCTTCTAGCAAAAGAACTCTTAAATATAGCATATCGATAGGCAGGTGTGGGCACAAGAGCCGACTGAGACTGGAGGATCAAACATCTTTGGAGATCAAGAGCACTGACCACTCTATCGGCAAATGAATAGCGAACCACTTGACACCATTAGTAAAACACTCAACCTTCCAGAATTAACGCCTAAACAGGAACCTTAGTGGAGGTCCTAAGCGAGGCCAGTAGACAAACCCAAACACGATCACCGATGGAAGCTATAGATCTAGGATTAAGAGCTATTGACGGGCATTTCAAAGACAAACAACTTGGTGGGAACAAAACACACAAAAATTACATGGCTGTAGCGCGTGATATACTCCCAAACTACGAAACGCCCTCCGGAGCTAGTGTCCTCAGACACGACTTCGTGAAATTCGGTTCCTTCTTTCAACATGAGGTCTTCTGCCAAATTGCGAAAACTCTCTCAAGCTTGTTAAGCTCCTTGAGTGAATGTATAGAGGGAACTATTTAGCGCTGGTAGTAAATACTGTATAGACAATATTCTCTTGAAACACGAAGAATGTAGCTAATGCGAAAGCTAGAAATTCGACACATGCTGTTGATACACGTCAGTTCAAGCTGGAGATCATTCCCCGTGGCCACTGCATGCCCCTAATGTGATATATATAGCCTGCGTAGATTTCGGTTCCTGTCACATTCGGAGGGTCAGGGTAAACAAAAAGATAACTCAAACATCAAATCTCGTCTTCAATGCTAAAAGAAAAAGAAATTAACCTTTTCATTTTCTTATGACCTAGTTAGAAATACACTTCACAAGAATCAAGCCCTTTACACCGACCGTTCCATCCAACATACTGTAGTAGAGTGTGAATACTGTTATTAACGAACCTATTGCTCCAGCAAACCGGACTACAGCTCGAGTTGTCTTTAAGACAGAACTCGTTCTGTGCAAGATTTCAAGTCAAGAAAACGGCAAAACGCATTTAATACATTACCTGCTTTTGCCTTCCTGCCATCGCTAAGATCCTTCAAAATGTAAATATACGGGATACCAAAGCTGCTCTGCAGTCCTGAAACAATAAACTGTACAATGCACGCAGCTGAGAATACCACCCAGCCATATCCACCGTCAGCAACGTAACCGTATTCTTTAGATTGTCCATACCCTGACATGGACTGAAACTTCCCGTCGCTTGATCTTGTTGGAATAAATACGAAGGTAAGCTGAAATTGTCACGTCGCCGTAGGAAACATCAATGTCGTTTTCACCAAAATACAATTTCATCATCACTAGACAGACGGTCAACCACACACTAAGCGTTCACGTCCGTGTCTATTCTACTATTCAGTTTTGGCTTGAAAATTAAATAACCATACATCCTGGGGGATACATGCACTAGTTTTTGGACTGCAATCCTTCAGGACATCAGGTCTACTAAAACAATTAGACTAGTCTGCCAACAGACGATTGCTCAAACTAAACTTTAAAACGATGCCTTGACTTCGAATCTACGATAGTCCAACTGTCCTCGATATTTGAAAATATCCAAAAGATACGATCTCAACCGAACAAGCCGAGCCTAGGGAAGCCTATGAGCCGAGAATTAAAATTCAACTGATAAGCGAACAACAAAACAAGGCTAAGTTCTCACGTAATATATGAGAAACACGTACGATTATAATAATAATAATAATAATAATAATAATAATAATAATAAAACCGAATATTTTAACAGGATGACCCATCAGTGTATTAAACACTGTTATAAAAGAAACTATACTGAAAATAAGGTACAAAAGGTAAAAACGGGTGAGAAAGGCATACAAAATTAGCAAAAGACAAATCTGACACAAAAGGATTATGTAACACAAAAACGTTTTTTCAAACACACTAACGAACTCAATTATCTCCTCTAAATTGCTTGCGATGTTGACGAACTCAAGACAAAATAAGGGTCAGTGGACAGACTTTTATTAGATAACTCCTCTTTTTTTCTACGAGGGATCTGTTCGTAGTCTATTATTTGTTAACTATTAATCAGTGACCGAACGTCACCGGACTAATTAATTACACTGACGAGCTTGGTAGAAGAAAGTTCGGTAACATTTGCCTTCTATAAATATGAGTTCCAAGATCTGCTCCATAAAGGCCCCTTTTTACTCTTTCGAAATCTCTCTCTCTCTCTCTCTCTCTCTCTCTCTCTCTCTCTCTCTCTCTCTCTCTCTCTCTCTCTCTCTCTCTCTCTCTCTTTCTAAAAGAAACCTTCACGTTACCGAGGCCATAATGTAAAATATTTCAGTTGAGTGCAGCGTTTGGGTTTCGCCCTTCTTTAACGCTGGGTTTCGAGTCGTGCAAAACCGCCGGATCCAAACACGGTAGTCTGCTCGCACACTGGCCTTGTTCGAGAAGAAGGCAACAATACAACAATGTGAATATTATAGTGTTTAGTTAGAACAGGAATTAGATAGAACTCGGGCTGTGCCTGACGACAAATCAAGAGAGCAACCAAATGCATTCGTGAAAGTTACCTGATTTAGCTTTCCCGCCATCGCTGATCCCTCAAAATGTGAATATACAGGATGCAAAAGTTGCTCTGCAGTCCTGAAACAATAAACCGTACAATGCACCTTATGCTCACCGCAAAACATACTATCCATCTGTGTCCACTGTCAGCAGCCGTATGCTTTAGATTGTCCATACCCTAACATGGACTGAAATTTCTCTCTTGGTTGATCTTGTTGAAATCATAGAAAGGTTTCGTCATCGTAGAGCATTACGCTCGATGTAAGGAAAAAAAAAATGGAAATTGAGCACACGGACAGTCAATGTGCTCTGCACCTGACTGGCTTTCACTGCACGTGGCTGTCTATAACTAAATCGAGCGCAGGTTGCTCTTTATTTTGGGCTCCAAAAATGAGCAACCATACAGATGTAGTAAGTTTTGGACTGCAAAAGGGTGTGTAAGACCACTCCCCTCGTTTTCTACGAGCGATGGTAACTCGCTCATAGAAAACTCGCTTGCTCTTGGTGCCCGAACGTCACTCAGGCAATTGCATGATCACGCGATCTGGGTTTCTGCTTTATCAGTGCGATACAGAGATGACAGAAGGTGAAAGTCGCTCGTTTTGTCAAGTTTGTGCTGTAAGTAACGAGGACTCGAGGTACGACATTTTGCGACACTCATCCTCAGAACCCGAGCGTTTTCAGTTAGTCACGGTGGTGAGCGAACGCGTGACGCGACGCTCTTGTCAAAACCCGCGAGAACGCAAAGTTCGATCTCCGCTGGCTGAAAACGCGCCGGCTCTGATATAGGGGACGAAGTTGATAGTTGATAGCAAAAACGAAGAAAACCAGCTTGCTCGACTTGGATTTACAATGTAATTAGAGTTAGTTCAGATCTTATCACAGCATATAAGTGATTTGAATTGGGAGTGATAAGGTTCTTGTATGTTTTTTTGACTTCTTTGCTGTTTTAATCATGTCACAAATTCTACTTACTTCCGATTTGCTAGTACTGCGAAATATCAGTCAACAACTGCATTGCTAGATAACATTGCTTCCAAACTTGTTGATTTTGAACACTGATATGCCCATATAAACAACATTCTGGACAAAAATAATTCCTCAGTGTTGCACTGAATCTTTTTCATTCTGAGTGATTCATGAGAAAAGATGCGTGTAACCTGGAATATACCAGGAGGCGCAGAGACATTCTTTAGGGAAAAAGTGATTCGCGCAGTTTTTGTGTTTGCATTTTGTACTTAGTAGAATGAAATAACAAAGAACAGTCGTGGCCTCCACATTACCGCAGGCCATTTTTTTGTGAATCACTTCGGTTGTCAATGTTTCTCGATTAAAGTCATTCCATTTTGGTCAGATATAAGATTTTCGTCTATATACTTCAAACTTATTTTCCTTCAAATCCAGTAATCCTAACCGTAAATATCTAGAGTAAATCTTCTCTACTGAATGGGAAAATAGTTTATCAAGTGAACTGAAAAAAATAAAAATAAAAATAAAAATAAAAAATACATTTTAAAAAAAGTACGTTAATCAGAAAGGTCAAAAGTACTGTGCCAGGAGTTAAGACAGTGAATGACAAATTTTATTTCCCTCAAACGAAACCGAAGGGATGGAATTTCAATTTCAATTTGTACACTGCCAGAAATTTAAATTTATATTAGTAGGAAAATATTTAATATTGATTTTTATATATACACACCTTTTGTTTACAATGGAAGAGAGGCAAATGGTTCCGTTTAGTTTCAAATGTTCGCTGATAACGAAAGCGAAAAGGATTAATCTAGACCACCGGAAACTGAACATATGTAATAAGGTTTCTTCGTTTTCTTGCCGACAAACTGTACGGTTTAAATTTTGTTCCGCTTGGTGACCTTGTTGTTTAATAGCCTGATAAAATGTTTTAAAGAAAAAAGTAAAACGAAAAGTAGTCTTTCCGTTATTTAAATCATCCACAGGAACATTAAACAAAAAGAACGAAACTCACAAAATACATGAAAACTATTTACGGTATGAAAAGGTTCAGCCCAGTTACAAAGGGTTGAAACTCTGATTTTCACCGTACAGCAACCATTCAAAGGACATGCTGTGACCTCGTGATTTCCCACAGCGACAGAAAATTTCCAGCGCTGCATGTGAAATAACATTTGTAAATATCGTTTTGTTTTGACATAGAATCGCTTATCTGCCGCAAATTGATGTAAATCTAAAAACAAAGTGTAATTAAAAGTCGTCTTATGTATGCTAGGACGTCACTAGAAAAATAATAAACATCTTATTTAATTTTAAAACGGCTGAGAACCCAACATGAACTTGATGAAACTGCTGAGCCACTTTTTAGGCGTTAAAATTTCCAACACGTTTTTCTAGCCGCTTATTCCTTATTTCTTTTGAAAGTGAAAATTCTCTTATCTATATTTGAACTCTCTCGAATGATCGACAGCTGTTTTTTATAAGATCATTAAAAAGCTATATATAGTAGTTTGACTCTGGACCTTTTTCAACGAAATTTGCATTATTTATTGTTAGTATTCAGGGTATTTGGAGGTGCGACAGTTTTTTTGATTTCGTTCTGTTTCACTTGCCTTAACTTTTCAGGTTTTTACACCGAAAAAATATTTCCAAGGCTATGAGTCTTTTTGTCCCTTCCTCTCATGGCCGAAGTTAAACTAGGGTGTAACAGCTTGAATCACGGCTGAAGTCGCAGTTAATACGACGATCGCTTTCGTAATGTCTGCGGCATTTAATACACTGAAAAAAACAGTGTATACCACAGAAAGCAAATTGTCATAGCCGTTTTGTTTAAACACAGGAAAACCTGTGTCAAGAACTTGTTTAGTGAAATTGTCATTAGTTATAAAACTTGGATCAGTGATATTTAGTTCGTCTGTACAGCCGAGTGTACATGTATAATAATTTCCGATTCAAAGTCTTTAAACTAGGTATTGATAGGGTTGTGAATTTCGTTGGTAAACACGTTTGACAATAAACTAGTCGGAAATACCTTTTTAGTTTCAATTATTTATTGAAAAACAAACAATCATCGAAGGTTGTTTTTCCTCATAAATGGTTACAAAAGAGAACTAAAGCCCACTCATTGTTATCGAAGGTGTATAACAGTTTTCTTTTACGGGGTAGAAAGCATGGCGTATGATCAGCCAAAAAACTTCATCCATTGAACTAAGATGTCAGCGTTTGCGACATATTTGTCTTCTTTTGATTCTTCGCTTTCCAACGTACTTTCCTTGTTGTTATTCCAATCGCTTGTGTCGGTCCTATCCGCAACTCGTCCTGTTAAAAATGCTGTTTTCAACTCTGGAAGATTGCATTGTCGCTTGCCATCTTGTTTGCTTGGCGGGAACGATCTTGGACGGCCCGCAGAAATCGGCTGAATGTTACACGGTTTTGAATGTTGCTGCAACGAACTAAAAGGCACGGGTACGAGAGAAGACTTTCGCCTTCTCACTACCGCTGTTTGAGCTGTCTGTTCATTATCGTTTTGCGGTTGCCGTGCTTTGATAGTGCCAGATAACGTTTTCACTGCTGGGCATGTGACAAATTTTGTGGTCGGTTTTCCTTGACGCTCTTCCGAAATTCCAAGTTGACCCACATTCTCGGTTGTGTAATATATCGGGTCGGAATGCCGTCGAGGCCCGGGGAAATCGGGAAATCCACTTTCGCGAATTGAATACGTTGCTTCCATGCTTTTCACCGAAGGTCTTTTGTCAAAGTTATTTTCACTTTCATTGCTGTCACTCGAACTTAACGATAAGCGATGAATAATATGTTGCGTTGTGATTGCACCTGGTTCCGAATATCTGCGCTTACAAGGGCTCAGTGTATTCGACGAACGTCTTATTCTCAAATACGAGCCGTCCCGATAAATTGCGGGTAACGACATTGTTCTAGGTCGACGGTAACAGGTCGGCTCATCATCAATTGCAGTGTTTTCTACCTCTGTACTTGCGGAGGTGGACAAAGACATGCTGTCGTCGCCAGTCTCGGAGATTGTCTTCAAATGAGTCGTTGGAACTGAGAGCCGTCTGTCTGCCAGTCGCGGGTGAAAAATGTTTCTTTCATTGCCGCTGAAAGGATACGCGCTTTTACCCCCGAAGATACTCTCGACCATGGTTCACTCCGTATCAACGTGGCAGATACCTTGATCTTACATCTAAAGACTGCCTCCGTCAAAAATCCAACAAATCAGGTCGGGTTATCATGTCAAATCTCGTCAAGATCTCTAATCCAAAATGTTCCCTGTAAAATGGGAAAACCACAACCTCTGCTTGCGAAAACCACAAGGTAGAAACAGAGTGAATCGCAGAGAACAGGCTCACAACGTTCACGGTTCCACTGCGAAGTCTTCCTTGCGGTCGGATCTCGACTCATTGCATGCTTATAAATATTAACCATGCGGTTAGGCCACACATAACATTAATAACAACAAGCAAAAGTGCTCTTTTTTTAGAACAGAACCAGTCAGCCGTAGTTCATGTGGCAGAGGTACTTTACGGTTGCGCTATCGTGTCGCTGGCTTAATGATATGTAAACACATAGTACTGATAATGAGGTGCATTTCACTCATTTCAGTGTTCTGATATAACCCTGTCATTGTGGAATTACCGTTTTAAGAATTGGTTCATCAAAGAAAAGAATTCTTTGATTAAAAAAGGCTATTTTTGAGTCCAGCTCATGCGAAATGTTTACTTATCGAAAGCCAGGTGATTTACTGGGCAGAACATCATCAGGACTAAATCCCCGAGACGTTTGTGACTGTCCAGACTTGTTTGTTTGCTTTCCTCTTTGGTGAAAATAAATTTGAAGAAAAAAAGAACACACCACATTTTCGTTCCGGGGGCAATTAACGATCGATCAGGTGAAGCGACTTGAATCAAATGTCTTTGTTCAGTTGGTAACATGTTCCGACTGAAAGAAATATGCGAAAACAGAAGTGTGAATGGCCAATTCTGACATCAAAGCATTAGCCCTTTGTTATGCTTTCCGCTGGAGTTAACGCCATTTACACAGCCTTAAGTCGCGAAAAAATATTATTGCTAAGCCAAAAAGCTGAAAGACAAATGATTTCGTATAAACTAGGATAAAAGACAGTAAAGAGATAAACTTTCGTCAATAAAACCGACACGATCCCGGCAACGCAACCTGCTCTCAGACATGCAGCCGTCAGATCTTTATGATTATGTCTTTTATGGTCAATCAAGCTTTAAATTTTAATATCTCCCTCAGTTCTAAAAATATCTTGACACAAATTAGGTCGACACGAACTCGCAATTTTATGAGCTAGCTTTGAAAACACTGGTGATTATTTCAAACATTCTTTTTTAATTTCATCGTCAGATTGTAGGTATCGTAGAAAGGGGTTTGAAAAAGAGTTTCCTTGTAAACGTTTGTTATATTGATGAATTGACAGTTACCTTGGAAAAACCTGTTCAAGTTAATTAACGAGTAGAGATACATTGGCTTTGACAAAGTTTTTCTTGTAATGGCTAACAGAGGTGCTAACATTGCCTGAATTTCTGGGCGAGTAAAGTTGTAGAGGATCCAACGAGAAGATATTTGGCATGCGCAGTTGGTTATTCATCAATTGCAAAGTTTGATCATGTGAATGCGATTTTCTCTGACTCAAACTTTGTCAGTGATAGTTTGCAATCCGATAGGCCGATTGCAATCTTTTCTGTAATTCACAACCTCGTAGACCCTCGTACTCAAGGCTATCGCCGACCATAATGAACGAATGCCCTGGGAACGGGTATTGCTCATAACGATCTCGCAATTATCAGTGAAAGGCAAAACTCGTCTTGTACATATCAATTATTAATTTTCTTATTTATTTCTCCTGTGTTTGTGTTTTCGTGGTTACTTCATATTTTGAGTGATCAGGGGTCCATCAGCCATATTGGCACCAAGGATCTAGGAATAGTCGTATCAAAGACCTTGCTATGCAGTCGAAACTCCCGTAAGCGACCACCCAAAATGTCAAGCCTAGGTGGTCGCGTACGGGAAGCTTAGACCATAGTGGATCAAACTTTTGCCTCATTAGCATATTGTGACACCAGAGACTTACCCTTGTTTTAAACTTTTTATTCATGTCAAAAGTCAATCTCGAAAAAAAATCTGGTTTCTCATTGAAATACTTCCGTCTCTTGTACTACCCAGGAATATATGGGGCGCCGTTTGTAAATTTATCATTTAGACCGAATTTATGCCATTTTCCCCTTATTTATAAATAATTGGAAATGCCACAAAATTTGTTTATAAATAAGACACAAGAACTTGTTTGTTGATATGTATATAATTATTTTAGGTACGTCCTGATTTATAAATAATCTTTTACCATAGAGTTATTATATATAAATAATAAATTAAACAACTTCAATTATTTATATATCAGGTCATCTCTAAAATAGTTATTTACATATCATAAAGTTTGTTAATCCCATTATTTATAAATAAATTACTTCGCCGGGAGTGTAAATTCATTATTTAGAAATAATAAATTTCACCTCGCCGAGTGTAAATTTATTATTTAGAAATAATGAACTTCACTGAATGTGTAAATCCATTATTTAGAAATAATGAATTTCTCCTCGCCAAGTGTTAATTTATTATTTATAAATAACGAACTTCATTGAGTGTGTAAATTCATTATTTAGAAATTAATTATTTAGAAATAATGAACTTCACTGAGTATGTAAATTCATTATTTAGAAATAATGAAAGTATGAATGGGTGACCCAGCGTCTCTTGCCCGATCGATTTCGGAGGCCGTTTCTCGCGCTATAAGTGAGACAGTCAATGCTACCCTTGCTCAAGTAGGTAACGGCGGCGGTATGTAGCCTGAAATTCAGCACTGGCGGATCTGGGGGAGGGGCTGGGGGAGGGGCTCGGGGAGCCCGTTCTCCCCCCCCCCCCCCATTCCCCGCCTCAGCTATCTATTATGGAGTTGTTATTCACTCAGCAATTCGGCAGCTCACACTGCAACAGGAACAACTACTCAAAGGCCGAGGTAACAGGTAAATTTTAAGAAAAGAAACTGCTGTATGAAGAAAATAAAAATCGCTTGGCGTGTTAAGTGAAATGTCTGATTTCTATTGAAATTCAATGATGGTTTAAACGTAAATGAATTTAGCTTTCCACGTGTACGATCTTTGGACTTGCCTGGAATAGACATGCCCAGCCGTGACTTGATCAAGACAAACAAAGTGTGTCACACAGCTATCCGTCCAAAGGTCACAAAGGTCACAAAGAATTTAACCTGCGAACAAACTCACGTTTGAATCAAACGCGCGAGTGACGAAGAGGAATAGCGATCGGCGGGAAAGAGGCGCCAAGAAGTGACTTTCTCCTCTCGCGGCTTCGCCCGTCGATTTCTCGCTCTCAGCTACGCCGAGCGCGTTTGTGCTCCAACGTGAGCCTGTTCGCAGGCTACAAAGAATTATCTAAGCATGTAAATACATTATTCGATTTCCCGATTTTAAAAGTTCTGCATTTTCTTCATGCAGCAATTTCTTGGCTTAAAATTTACCTGTTACCTCGGCCTTTGAGTAGTTGTTGTCGTTGTCGTTGTCGTTGTTCCTGTTGCAGTGTGAGCTGCCGAATTGTTGAGTGGATAAGAACTACGTAATAGGTATTTGAAGCGTGATTCTCGCTTAAACACAATTAAGCAAAATAAGGGGGGGGGGGGGAACCTCCCCTAGATCCGCCACTGCTGAATTTCAGGCTACATACCTACCTGAATAACTGTCTTATAACGCGAGAAACAGCCTCTGAAATCGATCGGGCAAGAGACACTGGGTCAGCCATTCATACTTTCATTTTTTCTAAATAACGAATTCACATACTCAGTGAAGTTCATTATTTCTAAGTAATAAATTTACACTCAGCGAGATGAAACTTCATTATTTCTAAATAATGAGTTTCTAAATAACGAGTTTACACACACGTTTAATTCATTATTTCTAAATAATAAATTTACAGTCGGCGAGATGAAACTTCATTATTTCTAAATAATGAATTTACACACTCAATGAAGTTCATATTTATAAATAATAAATTTACACTCGGCGAGGTGAAATTCATTATTTCTAAATAATGAATTTACGCACTCAGTGAAGTTCATTATTTCTAAATAATGAATTTACACACTCGGTGAAGTTCATTATTTCTAAATAATAAATTTACACTGGGCGAGGAGAAATTCATTATTTCTAAATAATGGATTTACACACTCAGTGAAGTTCATTATTTCTAAATAATAAATTTACACTCGGTGAGGTGAAATTTATTATTTCTAAATAATGAATTTACACTCCCGGCGAAGTAATTTATTTATAAATAATGGGATTAACAAACTTTATGATATGTAAAAAACTATTTTAGACATGACCTGATTTATAAATAATTGAAGTTGTTTAGTTTATTATTTATATATAATAACTCTATGGTAAAAGATTATGTATAAATCAGAACGTACCTAAAATAATTATTTACATATCAACGGACAAGTTCTTGAGTCTTATTTATAAACAAATTTTGTAGCATTTCCAATTATTTATAAATAAGGGGAAAATGGCATAAATTCGGTCTAAATAATAAATTTACAAACGGCGCCCCATAGGAATACGACAAAGCTTCACCACCTTATTATATAATTTTCGCTCTATTATCTGTGAAGTGGTCGCTTATGGAAGGTTAAAAACAAAAGAAAAATTTGAACCTTTAGCTCTAAAAGTGGTCGCTGTCGCTTACGAGAGGTGGTAGCTCATAAGAGGTTCCAAATATAGTGATTTGACTTGGAAACTTTTGGCATCTTGGAAAACTGGTCGCCGAGGAGAGGTGGTCGCTTACGAGAGGTGGTCGCAACCGGAGGTTCGACTGTATCCAAAATTACAATCTTAGAAATAGCGGCAGGTTTTTCAAGCAGTATTGTTTATGTAACGAAAACAGGGACGACTTTGACTTACAGCACACTTTCACGTAAGTTGAATAGAAATTTATGTGTAGATGCGTGGCAAACAGGTGGGAAATTATCATACAGAGTTACCCCAAACTGGTCGAACTGGAAATTAAACAAATAAACATGTACATTTGTAAACTATATTTTCTATTTATGATTTAGTGTGATGCTTCAAAGGATTAATTACTGACGCAACGAGATGATAATACTGATGATGATGATAACGGTGACCTTGTGGTTATCAAATCTAAAAAAGAATCCTGACGGATATACACCTCAACATCAGCTGTTATCTCGCTTATAAACTGCTTGCTGTAGTCCTCTACGATATCATAAATTTTATAACATAGTACGCGTAATAATAATCGTAGTTACTATGGCAACCTCTCAGAACAAAACCATTAAACGAGCTACATGAAGAGCGTTAATTAAGAATTATGGCTGAGGTAAAGTAATTAACTGAAAAATACATTTTTGATGTGAAAGCCGTCATTGTACAGGCCTGCAAATGATCCCGGCCCTCAAATGATCCCCAAATTGTACCGCAAATGATCCCAGGACCGGAACTGATTCCACCGCAAATAGTTAGGAATGGCGTGGACTCCATGAAAAGTCTACGGATGGAGATATATTTTATTTAATTATCCAAGGTGAAGAAAAGACAAGCGCCTCGGGCATAAAAGCAGTAATAAATAACGTGGAACATTCTGCACAAAATAACGTGGAACATGCTGCGCAAATTGGCATGTGTCAGCTGTATACATTTTTCGATTTGGAAACGCACCGCAAAAATAAACGTGGTTTTCTCGCTTGTCCTGAACTTTATTGTGATTGGTTCAGTAGACAATTAACCTTTCAGAACCAAATCAAAGTGTTAACGGCTTCCTGGGTATCACAGTCATAAAAAATCTATTATATAAGTTTTAAATCTACTGTCCAAATTCCTGGGTCCACACTTTTCCATTGTTTATGTTGAGGCGACCATTTCCGGCCCGGGATCATTTACGGTGCACTGGGGATCATTCCTGGTCGCGGTACCATTTGGGGATCATTTGAGGTCCGAGGATCATTTGCGCGGGCCTGAACATCTTTCAAACGATACTGCCCGGCGACACCCGATAATGTCTACAATGACTAGCTGTATCATTTTGGAAAACGGGGCAAATATCCACGTTTCTGTGGATTTGCAAATGGCTACTTGATGGCATTGCCTTGTCATTTTATTATAAACATGGCAATAATCAAGACTTTTTAATTCCAAAAACGACGTTAATTACTAACCGCAGTTTCGATTTGGAAACAATGCTTCTCAATTTATATTTTGGCAAACATCATGTCATGGCAAATATTCACTTTGTTGTTAAAGCAAACAGCCGTAGTTTCTGTATAATACCAAACAGCTTCTTGACGTCTGTAATCATATATTGTCATTTTGGTAAACATGGCAAATATTCACTTTGTTAACGGCATTAATTCGGTACGAGGCGTAGCACTTGTATTTGTAAAGTGCTATTCTGCAGTAGAACTCATTCTCGGCTCAAAATAGAAAACGTCTTTGTTTCACTTTTTAAACTGTTAACCATAATCTAACCATACCTAAGTAATAAAACTATAAGGTCTGATAATAGCCTTTTAGTCATGATTGAGGCTCAATCGTGTCTGTCTGTCTGTCTCTTGTTAAATTGTTGAAAATCTGGCATTACGTTGTTTGATTATCGCTCTATATTTGTAA